>NW_028261437.1:0-2500 GCF_051295495.1 Thamnophis sirtalis
GGGGGCCAACATTTAAACAGAAGGTTTCTTGGACCAAACCCTCTGATTTCCCTCCAGATCTTCCCAATTGGAAATCACCTTGAGGGCTTCGGAGAGCATCGCAGGCTCCCTTCCTCCACCTCATTCCACATCCCCCCCCCTCCGATGCGTCTCGGGACCCTTCCGGGACACCCCTACGCAACCCCCCCTCCCCATGCAGCTCCCTACGCAACCCCCCCTCCCCATGCAGCTCCCTCAAGGAAGCCCACCCCCCCTCTCAAAAGCCCAGCGAGTATTCCGGGCACCCCAAAGAGCCTCCGTGCCCCCCACCCCAACCTCCAACCTCCCTTTAAGTCCAGCAAAGGAACCCCTGAGCCAGCTAAAAGAGGAACAGGTCCCACGGCCCTCTGTGCATGCTCAGAGTCTGCCCTCGACCGACCGAAGGCAACGGAGGAGGTTCTCGACAGCCCAGCCGAGGTGCAGCAAAGCTTTTTTTTTTGAAAGTGAGACTTTGCAAAATAAATGCGGAGTCTGCAGTGGGAGGCGGGGGGGCATTTGCAGGGGGTCCCAACGGTGGCCGGGGCAGCTGAGGGCAAAACCCGGGGCTCCTTGAACAGCTTAGCAAGGGCCTCGGCCGCTTGGCACCGCTGTGTCCCCCCACACGCCAGGCGATGCCACCCAGGCAAGGAGACGGCCTTAAATGCAGCTCCCACAGGCAGCTCCAGCCGTCACAGCAACTGCAATCCCAGAGTTATGGCTGCCTGCAGACCGGCGCAAAGAGAAAGCTTTCCAAGCCCCCCCCCCCCCCCCGGCAGGGTCAGGGAGGGGGCATGCTGGCAAGGAGATGGGGGGGGGCAATTCTGCCGGGCACAGAGGGAGTCCTCCACGTACGACTGAGCCCAAATTATCCGCTGCTAAGCGAGACAGTTGTGAAGTGAGCTTTGCCCCATTTCACCACCTTATTTGCCATTGTCGTTAAGTGAAGCACTGCAGTAGTTCAGCTAGTCACGCAGTTGTTAAGTGAGCCTGCCTTCCTTGTTGGAAGCTCGTAAAGGGGGATTGCGTAACCCCGCAACCGTCATAAGTATGAACCAGTTGACCTCCCTCCCTTTCCTTCCTTCCTTTGCTTCACTTTCTTCTTCTTTTTTCCTTCCTCCCTTCCTTTTCCTCCCTCCCTCCCTCTGTTTCAATTACTTCTTTTTTCCTCCCTTCCCTTCCTTTTCCTCCCTCCCTCTGCTTCATTCTTCTTCTTTTTTCCTTCCTCCTTTCCCTTCCCTTTCCTCCCTCCTTCCCTCTCTTTCAATTACTTCTTTTTTCCTTCCTCCCTTCCCTTCCTTTTCCTCCCTCCCTCTGCTTCATTCTTTTTCTTTTTTCCTTCCTCCTTTCCCTTTCCTCCCTCCCTCCCTCCCTCTGTTTCAATTACTTCTTTTCCCCCCCTCCCTTTCTTCCCTTCCTTCCTTCTCCTCCTTCACCTCCTTCTTTTTCCTCCCTCCTTCCCTTCTCTTTATTCCTTCCTTAATTCTTCTCCTTTTTTTTCCCTTTCATTCCTCCTCCTCCTCCTGCTAGGTTTCCCGTCTTGCACCCCTCTTTCGGTGTTTTATCGTTCGATGCGTTCTGTGCCTCCAGAGCGCGGCGTGTCGGCCCCTCCGAAGGGCCCAAGGGTGAAATATAAAGGCACGCCGAGAGTCGCAGATCTCACAATTGAGTGAATAAAATGCATAAATAGATAAACTCCATCTCCGAGAGCTGATCCTCTCCGTCCCCCGATAATAATGCCAGGCATCCACCCCCATGCTGACAAACATGGTTTGTTTTAACTACCACCTAATGCGGAAGGGGTGTTGTGTCTTCTCGTTCGGTTCCAGTGAATGGATGACACACACACACAAACGCACACAGAGACACCTTAGGAATGCACACTCACAAACACCCACCCAGGGAGGGACCTTGCCCATCTACGAAGGAGCGGTCAAGCTGACCCTGGGCAGGGATGAGGCTGTGAATAACCACAGCTGCTTTTTCTCTCCTCCCTATGAGGCTAAAATGGGGGAAAAAATCAGATTTTTAAAGGCCAATCCGACCATTCCTTTCAGGTAAGTGACAACAGAGACTGACCGGGCCTAAAATATTTATACAGGTAGTCCTCGACTTACAACACCCCACTTAGCGACCGTCCTGAGTTACCAAAAAAATGTCACTCCCGATCGTTTTTCACACTCGGAACCGTTGCAGACCTCCCTGTTGTCACGGGGATCAAGATTGCCAACTGACTCGTATTTATGACGGTCACAGCATCCCGGGGATGACGTGATCCGCTTTAGCGACCTCCTGACCCAATGGGGGTGGGGGTGGGGGAAAGCCGGATTCACTTAAAAACCGTGTTATTTAAAACGGCGGCGATTCGCTTAGCGAGTGTGGCAAGAAAGGTCGTAAAAACGGGCCGAGACTCCCTTAGCGACTGTCTCGCTTAAGGAAAAGTTGGGGCTCCGTTGTAAGTCATAAGTCAAGAACCTGCTTGACG
>NW_028261437.1:5000-12500 GCF_051295495.1 Thamnophis sirtalis
TGCTTTGCAGGAATCACACATGCCCCGAAAATGCTTCCTTGGGACTCTGCAGGGTCTGTCCCCGTTTTGTGTGTGCGTGTGTTTTAAATGAGGTTAAAATTGTAGCTTGGAGCAGGGAACGAGTTTCTCAGGGACCAGAGATGGAGAGGGGAGAACCTGGGTGTTTGGGGGGTTTTGTGTGTGTGTTTTTTTGGGGGGGGAGACTTTTGGCATTGGCTGTCTCCGGCAAGGAGCGGGTTAAAAGATTGAGATTTCCTTCTTAGAAATAATAAATCCAGGAGGGGGGGCGGGGGGTGGAGAAAAGGGAGGGGAAGGCTGCCTAGACTTCCTGGAAACAGCAGATCGGAGCCAGGCTGGGATAAGTCAGCCTCCCTCTCCAAAAACCAAAAAAAACATCAACCACGCTTTGTGAATCCTCCAGGAGATTTTGCAAGCGTGTTTAAAAAAAAACATCGGGATATTTGATGAGGTTTTCCCCGCTGGCAGGAGTCGGGGGCTTTTCTGGCGTCTTGGGGTTCCAAAAGGACAACACAAACGGACCCCACAAGCAGGCTAGCAGGACAGCATCTCAAGAGGGCGGGTGGTTTCCCCCCCCCCCCCGTGTCAAGTTTGGGGCAAGTATGGAGAAGGTTGTTTCAACCCCAGCGCCAACGTCAATAGGATTAAAGGGATGAGGTCGGGCGAAGCGAGCGAGCAAGACCGACCTTCGTCTCACAAACACACCACCCCGAAAACCCCCACCGACCTATCAATTTATTCCCCCACCCTTTAAGGGAAGAGGGGGGGGAGAGGACGCTGTTCACAGTTGGTGCTACACACACACAGAGACGCAACAATCCGCCAGAAAGACCCCGTTCTTTGCATGAAGAAAAGATGCAGGCTGTATTATTATGATTATTATTATTATTATTAGATTAACTATTATCTATCGGCATTAGATTATCTTCTTCCGAAGCTGCTAGGATAAGCACAGGTTTGACCTTCCTCCCACGCACCGCCGCCGCCCCCCGCCCAATTTGGAGAGTCACAATAGAATTCATTTTCAGACCGAAGGATGAAGGGGTGAAATCTCTAGAATGACAAGGGGTGGAAGGGACCTTGGAGGTCATCTAGCCCAACCGCCCCCCCACAACCCCTGCCTGAGCAGGAGACCTTTTTACACCACTGTGGACAAGCGGTTGTCCAGGCTCTTGTGTGAAACCTCCACTCCACGGGCGGCACCGCTCCACGCAAACCCCAGCGTGGGAATTAGACCTGGGTCTCGACTGGGCTCCGTTGGATCGTCTGAAGGGAGCCCTGCTATCTCCAAGGGGTCCTGGAGATCCTGGACACGCTCCTTCTCGCCCACCCGCCAAATCTGCTGCATTCCCACGAGAGAGAATGAGAATGAGAGAGAAAGAGAGAGACAGAATGAGAGAGAGAATGAGAGAGAGAATGGGAATGAAAGTGAGAATGAGAATGAGAGAGAATGAGAGAGAGAATAAGAAAGAAAGAGTGAAAGAGAATGAGAGAATGAGAGAGAGAGAATAAGAAAGAGAGAGAAAGAGATAGAATGAGATAGAATGAGAATGAGAATGAGAGAGAGAATAAGAAAGAAAGAGTGAAAGAGTGAAAGAGAATGAGAGAGAGAGAGAATAAGAAAGGGAGAGGGAGAGAGAGAGAGAGAGAATGAGAGAGGGAGGGAGGGCGGGAAGGACGTGGGAGGGGGGCGAACAATGCCCGCAACGCTCCCTTACACACGCCCGCGCGGCTGCTCCAGGAACAGGGGGGCAGGTTCACCTTCACACGTACCCGGGTTGACTCGCGCGCCCGGCGGGGCGAGAGGGAGTTTTTCCCGCCAGGCCAACTTCTCTCGGGTCTGGCCCGGCTCCAACCAACTCTCCCCCCCGCCCCCGCCTCATCCAAAAAATAGAGAGGTTGTGCAAATGGGTGGCGCGGTGCCCAGTTTTCCTCCCCCACCCCCAGTCCCCGGGCACGTGTGCCTGATTGTGTGTGCGTGGCAGGCTGTTGCATAAACACCCGAGCAACTTAAGATTTTGCCTTGCACGCTTCTGGCTGCACGTCGGGAGGCGGCCGCCAATGGAGGCGAAGTCCTTGGCAGCTGCTGGGGCAACACGCGTGACGCTCGGCTGCACACACCAGCCCGGGCGCTGCCCGGAGGGGGCTCGGCGGCTCGGAGGGGGGGGGTGGGCTTCGCAGCCGGCCTCACGCAGCCGCCCGCGTTCCCGGGTGGCAGCCTCCGGGGGCGAGCGCCAGCGCCCCCACCCTCGCCGCGTGGAGCCAGCTGTTCCAGCTGCTGCGCCATCGCCTGCCAAGTGGGGCGAGGAGGGGTGGGGGCGCTGCGAGCCCCCTTCCCCGCCCGCGGCAAACCGCCGCCGCTTTCCCTGGTGCTGAAAGTGACGCTTGCCCCCCACCCGCCGCGCCGCCCCCCCCCACCCGGCAGAGAGCCGGGGAAGTTGGAAGAGGAGGTCGCCCCCTCCTCTCATCCCCGCCGCCTCCAGCCAGCCTCGCTCCCACCCGCGCGCCCCCTCCTCCCCTCCCAGCCCCCCGCGCGGAGCAGCCCCCTTACCTGGTCGCCGAAGTCCACTGCATCCACATTGTCACGCCTGCGGTGGCAGAAGTGGGGAGGAGGGAGGGGGGGGTCAAATCCTCCAGCCATGCGGGGAGAGTTGAGGGGGATGGTCGCCGCTGCAGCCGACCGGCGGAGAAAGCGAGAGGGGGGAAGAGAGAGAGGGAGAGAGAGAGAGAGAGAGGGCGACCCCCGCCTCCCCCCAAAGCCGCCGCCGCGAAGTTGTCCCGGGCAGGCGGAGGGGTCAGCGGGGGCGCCGGCCCCGGCCCGAATGGGGGGCGCGAGCCGCCCCCCGGCAGCCGCCCAGGGTCATGGAAGGGGGGGCGGCGGGCGGCGGGCGAGGGGTCAGCCTGGCCGGGGGACGCCTGAGGTCAGCCGGGCCGCCTCCTCCTCCTTCTCCTTCTCCTCCTCCGCAGAGCATCCAGGCGGCGCCCGCTGCCCGCTGCCCGCCGCCGCTTCCCTCCGCTCGCTGGCTGGCTCGGCAGCTGCGCCGCTGCAGCCCCGCCGGTGGCTCTGGCTGGCTCCGACGCTGCCGACGCCGCGTGGCCCGGCCCCGCCTGACGTCACCCCCAGGAGCTGGGGGGGGGGCATGAACCCCCTTATCTTCCTCCCCCCCCCCCCGTGGCCGTGGGGCGGAGGGAAGACACCGGGGCACGCGGGGCCGGAGGGAGAGCCTGAAGGAGGGGCACTCCAGGGCCCATCGGTCTCAGCCAGGGGGGCAACGGATGACCAGGACAGCCTGAAGAAGGGGGACTCCAGGCTCCATCTGCCACAGCCAGGCGGCCACGATGCTCGGGGAGTAGCCTCTCCAAAGTCCATCGGACCCAGCGGGAGGGAGGGGGGAAATCAAGTGACCAGCAGGATGCTGAGGGGCGGGGGGAGGCTGCACTGGACTCCAGGACCCATCTGCCCCAGCCAGCTGGCCAGCTGACCCCCAGGATGCCCGGGGACGCCCTGAAGGAGAGGGAGAGATTTAAAAGGGGGAGGGGGCAGAGAAGGAGGGGCTTATCCCAGGCTCACCTTCGCGGGGGCCGGATCAGGGTTTACTTAAACTAGGGTTTGTCAGTCGAGCCACGGCTAGTGGGCACAGCTGCCGGCATCAGGCGCTGACTGGCAGGTGACATTGAATTAATGCCCAATTTATTTCGTGCCACTAAAGGCAGCTGCGTCTGTCCGGGTCACAAGGATTCATTCTACTCTTTGCAGCCACTAAAACTGATAATCCCCGGCGGGCGCTTGGAGGGCGCTGGGGATGATGGGGGGGGGGTCCTCTGAAAGTACTGCCAGGTCAACAACACCAGGTCTTTGGGGGGGGGGAGTTGCTGGGGGGAATTGGGGTGGGGGGAGAAGGAGGGGAAAAGAGAAAGGGAAAAAGGTTTGGGGGAGGCAACTTTAGCCTAGCACTTGTTAAGGGGGGGGGCTAAGCCATTTGGGCTGAACTCAGCTATAGGGGTCGTTTTCAGCTTTTCCCCAAACTTGGGGGCTTTTAAGATGGGTGGACTTCAACTCCCAGGATTCCCCAGGGAGGGAGGGAGGGGAGGGAGGGAGACGGTGAGGGAAGAAAAAAAGAAGAGAAAGACAGAAGGAGGAAGGAAGGAAGGAAAGTTAGAGAAAAGGGAAGGAAAGGGGAAAGGGAGGATAGAAGGAAGGCAGGTAGGAAGGAGAAAGAGAGGACAAGAAGGAAGAAAGGATGGAAGGAAGGAATGCAGGAAAGGGAGGATAGAAGGAAGGCAGGGAAGAAGAAGCAAGAGAGGACAAGAAGGAGGGAAGGAAAGGGAAAGGGAGGGTAGGAAGACAGGGAAGAAAGAGAGGACAGGAAGGAAGGAAGGGGAAAGGGAGGATAGAAGGAAGACACAGAAGAAGGAAGAAGGCGAAAGGGAGGACAAAAGAAGGCAGGATGGAAGGGGAAGGAGAATAGAAGGAAAGGGATAAAGGAGGAAGGAGAAAGAGAGGACAGAGGTAGGAAAAAGAAAAAGGAGGGAAGGAAGAAGGAGAAAGAGAGGAGGGAAGAAAGGAGGGAGGGAGGGAGATGGTTGGGGAATTCTTAAAGTTGGTCAAGTGGGACAATCTCTGTCCTTCCCAGTAGAATTGCAGGGCCAAAAGTTCCCCAGATGTTGAGGGTGCCCATCTTGGTTGGTCCCAGCAGAACACCCCCCCCCCCATTTCTTTGGCCTTTGTCTTGGCCAATGGGGGCGAGGGAGTTGAAGAGAAGGGCTGAAGACAAGGGAGGGAGGGAGGGAGGAGAAGAGGGAGAGAAGAAGAGTTTGGAGGAGGAGGAGGAGGAGAAGTCAAGTGAAGGGGGAGCCTGCAAATGAAGCGCAAACCCCCCCCTCAACTCCTGGCCAAGGAGGGAGAGGAAGGGGGCTTTCTTTTGGGAGGGAATTTAGGATCTTCGCATTGCCTTTCTTTCTTTCTTTCTTTCTTTCTTTCTTTCTTTCTTTCTTCCTCCCTCTCTCCCTCCCCTTCTCCTTCCTTCCTTTGATCTCTCTTTTTTTCCCTTCTTCCCTCCCTTTTTTCTTCTTCTGTCCCTCTCTCCACTTCTTTCTTTCTTCCTTCCTGTCTCTCCATCCATCTTTTTCTTTCTTTCTTTCTTTCTCTTCCTTTCTTTCCTTCCTCCCTCCTTCCACCTCTTTCTTTCTTTCTTTCTTCTTCCCTTCCTTTTTTTCTTCCTCTGTCCCTACCTCCATTTCTTTCTTCTTCCCTCTCTCCCTCCTCTTCTCCTTCCTTCCTTCCTTCCTTCGAAGTCCATTCGTCTCCAAGTGACCAAGTTGGACAAACCATGGTTTGGACCAATAATCTACTTTCTGCAGCTCCCTCCCTCTTCTCCTTCCTTCCTTCCTTCCTTCCTTCCTTCCTTCCTTCCTTCCTTCCTTCTCTCTATATCTTTCTTTCCCTGTCTTCCTCCCTCCCTCCCTCCCTTTCTTCTTCTCCCTCCCTCCACCTCTTTCTTCTTCTCTTCCTTTCTTTCTTCCTCTGTCCCTCCCTCCATTCCTTCCTTCCTTCCTTCCTTCCTTCCTTCCTTCCTTCCTTCCTTCCTTCCTTCCTTCCTTCCTTCCTTCCTTCCTTCCTTCCTTCCTTCCTTCCTTCCTTCCTTCCTTCCTTCCTTCCTTCCTTCCTTCCTGGAGAATTCTGGGAGTCGAAGTCCATCCACCTCCAAGTGACCAAGCGGGACAAAGCCTGGCTTGGACCAGTAACCCGCTCTCTGCCGCTCTCCCCCCCCCCCACCCCAGAGCTCTGCATTTAGAGAGGGGGGGGGACATCCGTCCCTTTGGCGTGAGTTCCCCAAACGTGGCCGAATCCGCCCCCCTCCTCATCCCATCAGCCCCTTTGAGGTCCAGCAGGCCCTGGGAACTCACATGGAGGGCTTACTCGTGGGTTGCACTACAACGAAGCCCCCTCCCCACTCCTAAAGGCCCAAGGCCGGCCCTTCGGAGCTGCCCTCCTTTCCTCCGCCCCCCTCCCCTCCGGCGATGGATGCGGCGTCGGAAGTGATGGCAAAATGAGTAACCTCACACCTCTCGGGAGCCCTGCAAACTATTTAAATGTTGCCTTACCTCACCGGTCCCTATGAATCACCTCTCCTCCTCCCTCTCCTGGGCTGCAACTCCTCTCCCCCCCCCCCCCCCGACTCTCCTGGACCCCCCCCTCAGCGAAGGAGGCGGCTCCCACAGGCCGGGAAGGACCCTCCAGCCACCATCTGCAGCCCCCCCAAAGGGTCTTCCAACCTGGATGAAGGAGGGAAGGTTCCTGCTTTCCCAAAATGCAGAAAAGGACCAGCGTTTCTACCCAGGTGGGAAAGACGGAGCATCAGGGGGTCGTTTCAAAGGGGAGGAATGTCCACTTTCTCTCTCAATGACCGCACCGTTTTCTTCTTCCCTGTAGTCCTCCACTTACGACCGTTGGCTTAGTGGCTGCTTAGCGTGATTAAAAAACAGTGATTGACGGGCAGTTCTTGCAGCTGCGATGAGCCCTTGGGACAGAGGCTTGCGAAGGAGAGTCCGGCTCATCCTCTACTTATAACGGTTCATTTAGTGACCGTTTTTGAGGTTACGCCGCCACTGAGAAAACAGGGTTCTTTCTCACATTTACGACCGTCACAGCACCCCCCGCCGTCAGGGGATCAAAATTCAGGCGCTTTTGGCAAATGACTCGCATTTATGACGGTCGCAGTGACCCGGGGGGGGGTCACGTGATTTCCTTTTGCGACCTTCCGAAAAGCCAATGGGGAAACCAGATTCGCTTAACGACCGTGTTCCCAACTTAACTGTAGGGATTCATTGAAGAACTGCAGCAAGAGAGGCCCTCAAATAGGGCAAAATTCACTTAACAACGGCCTCACTTAGCAACAGGTGTTTGGGGTCCATTGTGGCCATAGGTCGAGGACTGCCTGCGTTTCTTACGTCCCAAAAAAAACTAAAGTGGAAGGATTTATCTCTTTTTCTTTCAATATTCATCATTATCATCTCTCCCTCCCTCCCTACCTCTCTCTCTCTCTCTCTCTCTCTTGCTCTTTTTCTCTCTCTCTCTTTTTCTCTTTCTCTCTTTCTTTTCTTTCTCCGTCTCTTTCTCTCTTTTCTTTCTATATTCATCATCTCTATCATCTCTTTCTCTTTTTCTCTTTCTCTTTCTCGCTCTTTCTCTTTTTCTCTTTCTCTCTTTCTTGCTCTTTTTCTCTCTCACTCTCTCTCTCTTTCTTTATCTCTTTCTTTCTCTCTCTTTCTCTTTTTCTCTCTCTTTCTCTCTTTTTCTCTCTCTTTCTTTCTCTTTCTCTCTTTTCCTCTCTCTTTCTCTTTCTTTTCTTTCTCACTCTCTCTCTTATTCTCTATCTCTTTCTTTTCTTTCTTCCTCTTTCTCTCTCTCTTCTTTCTATATTCATCATCTCTCTCTATCATCTCTCTCTCTCTTTTCCTCCTCGTAGCCTCTGAGCGCGT
>NW_028261437.1:15000-42500 GCF_051295495.1 Thamnophis sirtalis
CTATCCTTCCTTCCATCCATCCTTCCTTTCTCCCATTCTTCCTTCCTTCCTTTCTCCCATCCTTCCCCCCCTTCCATCCATCCATCCTTCCTTTCTCCTATCCTTCCTTCCATCCATCCTTCCTTTTTCCCATTCTTCCTTCCTTCCTTTGTCCCATCTTTCCCCCCTTCCATCCATCCATCCTTCCTTTCTCCTATCCTTCTTCCTTCCATCCATCCTTCCTTCTTTCCTTCCTCCCTTCCCTTCCTTCCTGGAAGTCTTTCAGATGTTGGCTAACCATTTGTCTGAAGTGGTGTAGGGTTCCCTGCCTGAGCAGGGGGTTGGACTAGAAGACCTCCAAGGTCCCTTCCAGCTCTGTTCTTCTATTCCATTCCATTCCGTTCTATTCTATTACTAATTCATATTCTATTCTATTCTCTCTTCTCTTCGCTTCTGTATCCTACTCTTCTCTTCTCTTCTTCCCTCCTCTTGAATTATTTTTAAGTAGGCCTTTTCTGTTTTAAGACTAGAGCCAAAAAATGCCATATTGTCCAGAACTTTCCCTTCTCCCAGGGCTAAAATTGTCCTTTCCGGACGAGAAGGAGACGGAACGGAAAAATCAAAGAATTGGGGAACATTCCCGTCGCTATCAGGCCAAAAATGCCTTGGGGCCTTCCGCTGAGCAATCGGAGGGGAACAAAATCAAACAATGCACAGAGGTCCATTCATAAATGAAGGCCGGAAAGTTTCTGGATTTAGAACATAGAATCACAGAGCTGGGAGGGAACTCAGAGGTCATCTAGCCCAACCCCCTGCTCAAGGAGGACACCTCCTGCCATTTCTGACAAGCCTCTTTATCAATTCAAACCTTTTCCTCCTGGCATTAAATCTGGTTAATGAAATTCCCTGTGATTCTTCCTTACTCGGATATGCCAGAGATAGATAGGGTCTCCCACTTTAGCAGGGCGGATGGACTAGATGACCTCCAAGGTCCCTTCCAAACTGGTTATTCTCCGTGGGGCCCCTAAGTGAGGGACAAGCAGCGTGATGGGGCCTGGGAGATTTTAATGCCTAATTTTCCACTGGGAATGGTCGAGGGTCTCCTGCTTGAGCAGGGGGTTGGTCTAGAGGACCTCCAAAGTCGATTCCATCACCAAATTCAAACTTTGATGGAAAAAACTTGCCAGGCCAACTTTCAAACTCCACATTACACCAGGACAATTGATGGCTTCCTAATTAGCCATTTATCCCTTCTCTCTCCCTCGTTAGGTTCAGATGGAAATTACAGGAAGGGACTTTTAAAAAAAATATTTAATTCTAAATTGCACGCACTAATTCCTCCCTACGCCAATTCATCTGAACTCGTTCGAACCTCCTGCAAACCACCGGAACTGTAATTTTGATTCCACGCCCGACTAGATCCGCTGACTTGCTTAACAAACCCCCGTTGACATTCCGCCCTCACTGGCGGTCGCAAGTCGAGGAGTTTTTTTTTTTTTTCCAATGTCAAAAACCCCTCGAGGCTCAGCTTGAAAATAATGTGGATTTCGCTTGTTGGAAGCTGGGTACGGAAGGGAAATCAAAGCTGGTGGGAACAGCTTTGATGCTCCAGAAGAGAGGTTAAAGCTCCAGAAGGACTCGGCCCTGTCTAACAAAACGAAATTCGAGGGTGAAGTCCAAGGTCCCTTCCAACTCTGTTATTCCGTATTCTGAGATCCCTACTCAAAATAAGGAGGGATTTCCCTAGATGTGGGAACAATGACCAATTAACTAACAATTAAACAACAGTGGAGTGGCTTATCTCTAGAAGTTATAGGAAAAAGGGAAGGAAAGGAAGAAGGGAAGGGAAACAGGAGAAATAAAGAGAAGGGATGGAAAGAGGAAAGTAAAGGAAAGAAGGAAAGGAAGTAGGGAAGGAAAGGAAGAAGAGAAGGGATGGAAGGAGGAGGAATAAAAGAGAAGGAAGGGATGGAAAGAGGAAAGGAAGAAGGGAAAGGGAAGGAAGAAGGGAAGGGAAGGAGGGATTTTTAAGAAGAGACTGGACAGCATTTGAGCGGGGGTGGGGTTGGACTACAAGACCTCTGAGGTCCCCTCCAACGCTGTCATTCTGTTATTTCAGCTTTTTAAAGGAAAGCCAGGGGGCCAATGTGCTTCCTACGTTCTTCCTGCCTGCTGCAGAGAATGGGCCCAGGTTTTTTTGGGGGGGGTGAGGGTGATATTGGGGGGTGGGGGGGGGAAGGTGGCAACCTTAATTTAGCATCACAAATCTGGCTGCACACAAAGGAATTCAAATCGAGGCTTCTCCGAGCTAAGCACTCCGGTTGCTTAGCAGCCGCAAGGACAGATGTGAGCTTCTGTCTAAAGTTAGTTCGGGCGAGGAAGCACGCTGGTCTTTCGCTCCTTAATCAGAGGCCGCGGTTTTAAAAAAACAACAGCAACACAAACACACACACACACACAGAGAGATGCACACGGCTGTTGTCAAGCTTCCGCACGGGGCTGGTGAGCCAGCTGCAAATTTTGCAGGCCTGGAAAGTCACCGGAAGGTTTAGAACTCGGCACTCCGTTTCTCAGCCAAAATAACATCTGGGGCGAGGGAGGAAGGGGGGGTCTGTGGCTGTGCAGATGTGGGAGTTTGTCTTTACGACTTTTCTTTGCCATGTTGTTAAGTCTTCCCTCCCTCCCTTCCTCCTCCTTTCCTCTCTATTTTCCTTTCCTTCCCTCTTCCTTCCCTTCTTCCTTTCCTTCTTTCCTTTCCTTTCCTCTTTCCTCCCCCCCCCCTTCCTTCTTCCTTCCTTCCTTCCCTTCTTTCCTTCCTTCCCCTTCCTTCCTTCCTTTCCTTCTTCCTTTCCTTCCTTCTTAATTTCCTTCCTTTCCCTTCCTTTCCCTTCTTTCTTTCCTTCCCTTCCCTTTCCTTCCCTTCCTTCTTTCCTTTCTTTCTTTCCATCCCCTTACCTTCCCTCTCTTTTATTTCTCCTCTTTCCTTTCTCTTCTTCCTTCCCTTCTTCCTTTCCTTCCCTTCTTCTTTCCTTCCTTTCCCTTCTTTTCCTTCTTTCTTTCCTTCCCTTCTTCCTTTCCTTTCCTTCTTCTTTATTTCCTTCCTTCCCTTCCTTTCCCTTCTTTCTTTCCTTCCCTTCCCTTTCTTCCTTCCCTTTCCTTCTTTCCTTTCCTCTTTCCATCCCTTACCTTCCTTCTCTTTTATTTCTCCTCTTTCCTTTCTCTTCTTCCTTCCCTTCCCTTCTTCCTTTCCTTCTTCTCTATTTTCTTCCCTTCCTTCGTTCATTTCCTCTTTCCATCCCTTCCGTTCCTTCTCTTCTATTTTCTCCTCTTTCCTTTCTCTTCTTTCCTTTCCTTTCCTTTCCTTCTCTATTTTCTTCCCTTCCTTCGTTCATTTCCTCTTTCCATCCCTTCAATTCCTTCTCTTTATTTCTCCCCTTCCCTTCCTTCCCTTCCTTCCTTCCTTCCTTTCCATCTCCCTCTCTAACTCAACAAGACAGTCTTCAGGTTCCTTCCTGGCGTCTCCCGCACCCAATTCCGTATGATCCGCGTGTCTCCGAATCCTTTGTCGGCCTCTTCATCTGACTCCATTGTCATTCCTGGAGGGGAGCCGAAGGGAAGGACAGGGAGGCGGCACAAATACCTGATCGGAATACTTTCTCTCTCCAGCCAGCGGAGGAAAGTGGGCCACAGATCTCATGCTCCCTCTGGGCGCCTTTCCCCTCCGTCTCTCTCTCGCCCGTGTTGCGACTGGGAACTCCTGTCGCACACCTGCGCGTATAGCAGGGGGACACAACCCCCATCAAGGTTGAAGGTAAAACGCCTCTCTTTGCTGAAACGGCCGGGCAAGGGAGACTTCAGCTGGGATTAGAACCCAGGACGTGGAAGGACAGGGTCTGAAGGGGCCTTGGAGGTCTTCTAGCCCAACCCCGTGCCCGAGCAGGACACCCTATTGCATTCTGGGTAACATTTCTTAAAAGGATTGAGTACCCACAACTCCTGGAGGGAGGTGCTCCTTGGTTAATTGCCAGAATCGAAGGAGACCCTAGACCATTTCAATCCATCAATCAATCAGAATAGAGCTGGAAGGGGCCTTGGAGGTCTTCTAGTCCAACCTCTGGCTCAAGGCAGGAGATGTTACACCACCCCAGTCATCTCCTGTGATGGAGCACTCACAACTTCTAGAGGCAAGCTCTTCCATCCATCTGTCCGTCCGTCCATCCATCCATCCACCAGTCCATCCAGCCAGCCACCAGTCTATCCATCCTCCTTCCATCCATTCATCTGTCCATCCATCCATCTCAGAATCCTAGAATCCTAGAGCTGGAAGGGACCTTGGAGGTCTTCTAGTCCAACCCCCTGCTCAAGCAGGAGATCCTAGACCATTTCAATCCATCAATCAATCAGAATAGAGCTGGAAGGGGCCTTGGAGGTCTTCTAGTCCAACCTCTGGCTCAAGGCAGGAGATGTTACACCACCCCAGTCAAAAGGTTGTCTTCTTGGAAGACCTCCAGAGATGGGTCACCTACAACCTCTGGGAGGAGAACAGTTCCACTGGGGAATCGTTCTCACTCTCATGGAATCCCTCCTTAGTTCAGTGTTGCTTCTCTCCTTGGTTAATTTCCATCCATTGCTCCTCATCCTGCCCTTCAGGGGCTTCGGGGAACAGGTGGAAACCCCCTCCCCTTCTTCTTCTTTGGGGAAGCCCCTCAAATATTGGAAGACTCTATCGTGTCCTTCTCTTCCTTAGACTAGACATCCCCAGTTCCCATTTGATGGCTTCGCCTCCGCATCTCCAACCCTCTTTTCCAGAATAACAAGAGTTGGAGAGGGGACCTTGGAGGTCTTCTAGTCCAGCCCCCTGCTCAAGCAGAGAGACCATCTAAACCATGAGGCTGTCCAATCTTCCAGGGATGGAGCTCTGGAGGCCAGTCGTCCCGTCTCCTTTCTCACAGATGCCCGGGGACGATGGGGCCAGAGGGAGGCAGGAGTCACATCCGTGTCGCTCATTCAACAACGGCACAAATTATTCCCTTCACACAAACGTAACCAGAAATGTCGCCAATAGGGGAGGGGGGGAGAAGAAACTCACTTAACAACCACAAACAGTTCCACTGTGGCCGTTCTTGGAGGACTGCCTGCAGAAGGGAGCCCCCCCACCCCGTCCCCAGACCTTATGCAGGGAAAAGCAATATATAACATTAACAAGAAAAGTTTCTGCCTGAGATGGCTTGGCCAGTCTTGAAATAAAGCCAGCCTGGGTGTCTGGGGAGATTGGTGACCTTCTGCTGGCAAGCCCCCTCCCCCCCAGAAGGATGGAAGGGGGGGGCTGGCAGCCAGAAGACAAAGTGAGGCTGCCAGGACTGTGTTTGTGTTATTTTAACCACAATGAGTCCACCGGGAGGGCCTACGGAAGAGCCTGATATGGGGCCATCGCTTGGATCTCCTCCAACCCAGAGATCAAGAAACAGGAAAGTCCTTGGCGCCTCCTTCCAGGCCCTGCCGCCGTCTCTGCTAGGAATAACCACAAGCTTAAAGGTAAAGGTTCCCCTCGAACATCTGTGCCAGTCGTTCCCGACTCTAGGGGGCGGTGCTCAAGCCGAAGAGCCAACGCTGCTCCAAAGACGTCTCCGGGGTCATGTGGCCGGCATGACTCAACTCCCGAAGGCACACGGAGCGCTGTTCCCTTCCCACCAAAGGTGGTCCCTATTTTTCCACTTGCATTTCTTACCTGCTTTTGAACTGCTCGGTTGGCAGAAGCTGGGATGAGTAACGGGGGCTCACTCCGTTATGCGGCGCTAGGGATTCGAACCGCCGAACTGCCGACCTTTCTGATCGACGAGCTCAGCGTCTTAGCCACTCAGCCACGGCGTCCCTCGCCACAAGCTTAGAAAGACAGAATTGTAGAATCGTAGGGTTGGAAGGGACCTTGGAGGTCTTCTAGTCCAACCCTCTGCTCGAGCAGGAGACCCTATAAGCCCATATAGCTGGTCAAATGGCTATCCAGTCTCTTCTTGAAGACCTCCTGTGATGGAGCACTCACAACTTCTAGAGGCAAGCTCTTCCATCCATCCATCCATCCGTCCATCCTTCCATCAGTTCATCTGTCCATCCATCCATCTCAGAATCCTAGAATCCTAGGGCTGGAAGGACCTTGGAGGTCTTCTAGTCCAACCCCTTGCTCAAGCAGGAGATTCTAGACCATTTCAATCCATCAAATCAATCAGAATAGAGCTGGAAGGGACCTTGGAGGTCTTCTAGTCCAACCCCTTGCTCAAGCAGGAGACCCTAGACATTTCAATCCATCAATCCATCAGAATAGAGCTGGAAGGGACCTTGGAGGTCTTCTAGTCCAACCCCCTGCTCAAGCAGGAGATTCTAGACCATTTCAATCCATCAATCAATCAGAATAGAGCTGGAAGGGACCTTGGAGGTCTTCTAGTCCAACCCCCTGCTCAAGCAGGAGATCTAGACCATTTCAATCCATCAATCAATCAGAATAGAGCTGGAAGGGACCTTGGAGGTCTTCTAGTCCAACCCCTTGCTCAAGCAGGAGATTCTAGACCATTTCAATCCATCAATCAATCAGAATAGAGCTGGAAGGGACCTTGGAGGTCTTCTAGTCCAACCCCCTGCTCAAGCAGGAGATTCTAGACCATTTCAATCCATCAATCATCAGAATAGAGCTGGAAGGGACCTTGGAGGTCTTCTAGTCCAACCCCCTGCTCAAGCAGGAGACCGTCTACCATTCTGGTCCAATGGCTGTCCAGTCTCTTCTCGAAGACCTCCTGCAATGGAGCCCCCCACACCTTCTGGTGGCCAGCGGTTCCACTGGTTCATTGTTCTCACTGTCAGGAAATTTCTCCTTAGTTCTAGGTAAGCTTGGATAAACTTCCATCTGTTGCTTCTTGAGGTCGTAAGTCGAGGACCAGCTGTAAATCTTTACCCAGCGGCCTTTAATGGCAATCTTATCTTCCCTTGTCCTTCAGGTAAAGACAATTTGCTAAGAATTAAGAAACAAACCCTGGTTTGTCTATTTGCAAGGAGACACCACGCTGCCTATTAAATTTTGTTTCCCGTCACCTGGTTATCACTTTTATTGTGAGTAACCTATTTGTATGCAATCATCTTTTATCATTTTCATTTTTATTCTCGGCTCAAGCTCCACCGGATCGTATTTTATCTATTTTATTGCTTTTGGAATAGCAGCCTCCGCTATATTTTAATCCATCACCAGGCCGGGTATTAATATCAATACCGAGCCGTAACTTTCTCTTGTAGTGTTCTCAAAGACTTTTGCTTGTACGAGAACGTAATGTTTTAGTTACCCTTGCTCAAGAGCTCGTATAAACAGATTATTGGGTCGTAGACGCCGCGTTTAAAATGGGACACTCGGCTGAGCTTTGGACCAAAATAGGATAAAATTGGGATTTGAAGTTGGCCTGTTGAGCGTCCTTGGCCAGACTTAAACCAAAAAAAAGGGGGGGGGATTTTAATTGAAGATTCCCCCCCCACCTTATCTAGAGATGCCACAATCATACCTTGGTCTTTATCCATGCTGTAATCCTCACTCGTGATGACACTCTTTTTGCTGTTGGCCAAATGCAGAAGAACCAGTGAGAAGTCCTAGAAAGAGGGCAGAGAAGAGCAACAAGGAGGATTAGGGGACCGAAGGCTAAAACATACAAAGAACTTTATTTATTTATTTATTATTTATTAATTAGACTTATCTACCGCTTCATAGGGCTTCCAGCCCTCTCTAAGCGGTTTACAGAGTCAGCATACCGCCCCCACAGTCTGGGTCCTCATTTCACCCACCTCGGAAGGATGGAAGGCTGAGTCAACCCTGAGCCGGTGAGATTTGAACAGCCGAACTGCAGATAGCAGTCAGCTGAAGTAGCCTGCAGTACTGCACTGTAACACTGCACCACCTCGGCTCTTGAACGGTTGCAGGAATTTGCTAGCCTAATGAAAAGAAGGACTGGGGGGTGATATGATAGCATCTTCCAGTATTTGAGGGGCTGCCCTGAAGAAGAAGGGGGTCAACCTCTTCTCCAAAGCCCCTGGAGGCAGGACGAGAAGCAAGAGATGGAAACTCATCAAGGAGAGAAGCAACTTGGAACTAAGGAGGAATTTCCTGATAATGAGAACATTTAACCAGTGGGACATTTTGCCACCAGGAGTTGTGAATGCTCCAACATTGGATGTTTTTAAGAAGATGTTGGATAGCCCTTGGACTGGATGGTAGACGGTCTCCTGCTTGAGAAGGGGATTGACTAGAAGACCTCCAAGGTCCCTTCCAGCTCCGTCACTCTGTTTTTTCTGAGGTCCATGCTCAAAATAAGGAGAAATTCCCTGGCAGTGGGAACAATTAATCTGTGGAACTGCTTGCCTCCAGAAGTTCTGGATGGGCTAGAAGACCTCCAAGGTCCCTTCCAACTCTGTTATCTATAACCCCAGATCAATTGTCTTCCCCACAATGCACTGTCTTCCAATATCTGAGGGGGCGAAGGAGATAATTTCTTGATAATGAGAACAATTAATCAATGGAACAGAAGTTGTGGGTGATTCATTTGCTGGAGTTTTCAAGAAGAGATTAAGCAGAGACTGGGATGGTATAGATCTCCTGCCTGATCAGGGGGCTGGACTAGAGGACCTCCGAGGTCCCTTCCCAACTCTGGTTATATGCTCATCATTCAGCTTAAACTCCCCACCAACGGCAATCATTTTCTCGGCCTCCCATCATTTGCGAAAGGAAATCTCCAAGGGTCACTTCACATTTGCATCCATCCAGCCTCCGCCGGCCAGATTTGAATTCTGGAGTAAAAAAAATAATAAAATTAAGGTGGTGGCTGGTGGGGGCAAAGGGGGGGGGGGACAGTTCTAATTTTAGGATGCCCAATTTGGCCCAAAATAGCATCTTTCCAACCGGGGCTAAATTGAAGGCTGCCCAGATTCTGCTGAAGCAGCTTCTCAAGCTCCGAGGGAGAGGGAGAGGAGGGAGAGGAGGGAAGAGAAGGGGGGAAGGTGTCAGAGCCAAGAGAAATGAGAGAGAGGGAAGAAAGTCTTTGCCAGAGGATACGAACAGCTGTGAAATATCGCCAGCATTTCCGGGGCCCTTAAATATACTTCTGATCATGGACGGTAAATTGTGGGGCTGTTCCCATTAATACGCAACGCCTGGTGCGTCTCCCCCCCCCCCCGTTTTTCCCTGCTCCGAGCAATTTCGTTGTGTCTGGAAACTGATATTTTGTTCTCACGGCTGATGAAATGTAGGTTGAGCAGCTGCTGTTTTTAAATGGGGTTTCCCACCCCACCACCACCCCTTTGGCGATTGGTACAGAGGGGGGGGCTCGACTTGCAACTGTTTAGTGACACTCAGAGTTACGACGGTGCTGAAAACAGACCGTTTCCCCCACCGTTGCAGCATGAGCTGATATAAATTCGAATGCTTCGCAATGGATTCATATTGATGACGGTGCAGGGACCTACTGACGAACAATAGCAATAGCAGTTAGCAGTTAGACTTATATACCGCTTCATAGGGCTTTCAGCCCTCTCTAAGCGGTTTACAGAGTCAGCATATTGCCCCCAACAATCAGATAGATAGATAAATAGATAGATAGATAGATAGATAGATAGATAGATAGATAGATAGATAGATGATAGCAATAGCAGTTAGACTTATATACCGCTTCATAGGGCTTTCAGCCCTCTCTAAGCGGTTTACAGAGTCAGCATATCGCCCCCAACAATCCGATAGATAGATAGATAGATAGATAGATAGATAGATAGATAGATAGATAGATAGATAGATAGATAGATAGACAGACAGACAGACAGACAGACAGACAGAGATGATAGATAGATAGATAGATAGATAGATAGATAGATAGATAGATAGATAGATAGATAGATAGACAGACAGACAGACAGACAGACAGACAGAGATGATAGATAGATAGATAGATAGATAGATAGATAGATAGATAGATAGATAGATAGATAGATGATAGCAATAGCAGTTAGACTTATATACCGCTTCATAGGGCTTTCAGCTTCTAAGCGGTTTACAGAGTCAGCATATTGCCCCAACAAATCAGATAGATAGATAGATAGATAGATAGATAGATAGATAGATAGATAGATAGATAGATAGATAGATGATAGCAATAGCAGTTAGACTTATATACCACTTCATAGGGCTTTCAGCCCTTCTCTAAGCGGTTTACAGAGTCAGCATATTGCCCAACAATCAGATAGATAGATAGATAGATAGATAGATAGATAGATAGATAGATAGATAGATAGATGATAGCAATAGCAGTTAGACTTATATACCGCTTCATAGGGCTTCCAGCCCTCTCTAAGCGGTTTACAGAGTCGCATATATTGCCCCCAACAACAATCCGGGTTCCTCATTTCAACCACCTCAGAAGGATGGAAGGCTGAGTCAACCTTTGAGCCGGTGAGATTTGAACCGCCGAACTGCAGAACTAGCAGTCAGCTGAAGTAGCCTGCAGTGCTGCATTTAACCACTGCACCACCTCGGCTCACAAACTCCACGCGGCAGCCAGATTCGCTTAGCAGCGGTGACCGACGTAACAATGGCAGCGATCCCCTTAACAGCTGTGGTCGCAAAGTGGGACAAAGCTCATTTAGCAACTGCCTCACTTAGCAAGAGGAAGTAAACAGGACTCCTCCCACCAGGGTCCCTTCCGGCTCTGTTATTCTTTTATTCTGCATGGAAGGGGGGGTCTCCTGTTTGGACAGGGGGTTGGACTAGAGGACCTCCAGGGTCCCTTCCGACTCTGTTATTCTTTTATTCTGCATGGAAGGGGGGGTCTCCTGTTTGGACAGGGGGTTGGACTAGAGGACCTCCAGGGTCCCTTCCGGCTCTGTTATTCTTTTATTCTGCATGGAAGGGGGGTCTCCTGTTTGGACAGGGGGTTGGACTAGAGGACCTCCAGGGTCCCTTCCGGCTCTGTTATTCTTTTATTCTGCATGGAAGGGGGGGGTCTCCTGTTTGGACAGGGGGTTGGACTAGAGGACCTCCAGGGTCCCTTCCGACTCTGCTATTCTGTTACTCTGTTATTTTGTCATAGTCTCAGCTCCATCTTTATTTTATTTTATTTAAGAAAACCCCAAAATCTAAACATTTGCATTTGCTTTCCTTTCTCTTCATAGCTTTGGGGGAAACGGGGAGAGTTGCGCTGGGAGACTGAAAAGGCCCGGGGAATTCTGAGTCGGTTTCTTTTGCCCAAGTTTCTCTCTCCTTCTGCAAATAAAATATAAATAAACAGAGGAGGGGAAGAGGAAGTCAGGGGATGCTAGGTGCTTCTCCCCCAGATGTGGAAAGATGTAGGGATGTTAATATACACAATCCCTGCTTATCAGTGGAGCGGCTTGGAGCCCAGGGGAGAAAATACTGCAAGAGAGAGAGAGAATGAGAGAGAGGGAGGGAGGGAGGGAGAGAGGGAGGGAGAGAGAGATAACACTTCATCACACCTGTCTCCCAGATCAATCGACCGATCGCGAAGATACAACTCCCGGATCGATGGCCCAGAGGACTCACTCGCTCCAAGGCAAGTAGCAGCTAAGCTGGTGTCAGCTCAATTTTTATCCCTTCCTCCAAATATAAAATAGAGAAATAAGACTGTGGGGCGGGGGCAGGGGGGCAGGAGTGAGGATCGCAGGAAAACCAGGAAGGAGAAAGGGAGAAAGTGGGAGAGGGAAAGGCATTGGGTCATTCATGGCTGATAAATAATTTAGAATTATTGGTGGGATTTAGAGGCCACCCCGAGTTTACCTTGACGTAAGTTGGACAGCTTGTGCACTAAGGAAAGGAAGGAAGGAAGGAAGGAAAGAAAGAAAGAAAGAAAGAAAGAGGAAGGCAGGGAAGGAAGGAAGGAAGGGAAGAAAGAATGAGAAAGAAAGAAATAAAGAAAGAAAAGGAAAGAAAGAAGGAAAGGAAGGAAGGAAGGAAGGAAGGAAAGGAAAGAAAGAAAGAAAGGCAGGGAAGGAAGGGAAGAAAGAATGAGAAAGAAAGAAAGAAAGAAAAGGAAAGAAAGAAGGAAAGGAAAGGAAGGAAGGAAAGAAAGAAAGAAAGAAAGAAAGAAAGGTGGATAGACAGAGGAAGAAAGAAAGAAGGATGAATGGAAGGAAGGATGGAAAGAAGGAAGGAAAGAAAGAGAGAGAAATGAGGAGTGAGAGAGAAGGAAGAGGGGTGGATGGATAGAAGGAAGGAAGGAAGGAAGGAAGGAAGGAAGGAAGGAAGGAAGGAAGGAAGGAAGGAAGGAAAGAAACTGACTTTCAATTCTCTTTGGTGCAGTAGAATAAGGAAATAAACTTACAACCCCAACTTTTAATTTTGATACCATAATATCTACTAGCCATTTCTATAACTACCAACTTTTCTAATCAGCAAGTTTCATTCCACCCACCCACCCACCTCAGGCACAAAGTCCAGGAATGGTTTCCAGGTAGAATCAAAATGAAGCGTATTCTTTTCTTTAATCCCAGCAGCCGATTCCTCCCTCCGCGGATTCCGTCCACTTTGGAAAGAAAGGAAACTGAGATTCTAACGTTACCCAAAGAACAAAACAATGGATGCCCTCAGCAAAACAGGCTAACATTCCCAAAGGATCTCATCGAAACCCCGGGGGTTTTGTCCTACAGACAAACTGCAGGGAATCCTCAGCTTACGGCCACAATTGGGACCGGGACCTTCCATGGCTAAGCAAGGCGGCCACTAATCGAGTCCTGCCTGATTTTTTGTGACCGTTTTTCCCACGGTTGTTAAGATTCCGCCACTTGCAACCAACATCCATTTACGGCCAAGTGTTTAAAGTTTGACCCAGTGTGAAAAACGGTCCTAACTTAGTCACCGTTTTCAGTGTCATCATAACTTTGGTCACTAAGCGAGGTGTTACAAGTAGAGGGCTGCATGTGTGAGATTTGCCTGATCAATTTTGCAGAGATGACCGGGAGGGAGGGGAGGGAGAGGGGGGAGAAATACAACCCCTAAAACAACAACTACTTTGCATTAAATGTCTTCCCCCCCCTACTCAAAAACCCACTGGCAACCCCTACTTTCTCCCCCCAAAAAGGGACTCAATGCACCCCATTAATTTCCCCCAACGCTGAGCTTGCACAGCCCCCCCCCCCGTGTGCATTCACAACAACAGCCGAAGTGAACAACTAAGGGGTTTGGTGTGTGTGTGTGTTTGTGTGTGTTTGCAAAGCTGGAAGTCCTTTAAGAATTAATGAGCTCAGCCTGTTGAAAAAAAACACGCATTTCCTTGCCTGGCTCCAGGCTTTTTGCTTCTGATCAAGCTTTGATTTCCCTGCCTGCATGTTCTTAAACTCCGCTTTATTGCACAGCACAAACTCCCTTTTTTTTATTGCACAGCACAAACTCCCTTGGGTGTGTTCCCATTCGGATGGCAGGAGTTCACTCTTAATTCATAGTTAGTCCTTGGATGGGAGATCACAGGAAATCCCTCCTCCTCCACCTCCTCTTCCCCTTCTCTTCCTCCTTCTCCTCCACCTCCTCCTTCCCATTCTCCCCATTCCTCCTCCTCCTCCTCCCCTTCTCTTCCTCTTCTCCCTCCTCCTTCCCATTCTCCCCATTCCTCCTCCTCCTCCCCTTCTCTTCCTCCTCTCCCTCCTCCTTCCCATTCTCCCCATCCCTTCTCCTCCTCCTCCTCCTCCCCTTCTCTTCCTCCTTCCTCCTCTCCCCCCTCCTTCCCATTCTCCCCACTCCTCCTCCTCCTCTTCTCTGTCTCTCCTCCTCTACCTCCTCCTCCCTCCTCCTCCTTCCTATTCTGCCCCATTCCTCCTCCTCCTTTCCTTTCAAACAAGTGAGAAAGAATAAAGAATGAATGAATGAAGAAAGGAAGGAATGGAGGGAAGGAGAAAGAAAGGAAGCAAAGAAGGGAGGGGGACAGAATAGAGGGAGGGGAAAGGGAGGATAGAAGGAAGACAGGGAGGGAAGAAGGAAGGAGAAAGAGGACAGAAAGGGGAAGGAAAGTCTGGAGGGAGGTTTCCAAGGGGAGCCTCCTGGGGGCTTTCGAGGCCTCCAAAGTCCGGTGGGAGCTCCTGGCCTCCCCCTCCTTCCTCCTGCAGGGGGAAATGGGGGGCGGGGGGGGGGCTCAGCATCTGCCTTGCCGTTTCTCCGAGATTTCCACCTCCTGCGAGGCCCATTTGGCCGGTTGGAGAAGCCGAAGGAGAAGCGGCTGTTGTGAATTTATTTCAGAGGAGAAGAAAATCCCGGACATAAAAAGTTTCTCCCGAGGGCCATTAAGGGCCGTTATTTCTTTCTGAGACGGCCGGGGGTTTCTTCCCTTCCCTTACTTCTTCCTTCTGTTCATCCTTGGCCATCTCGCTCGCTCGCTCGCTCCCCCCGCCTCCGCCCAACGCCCGGGACTCCTCCAGAGGCCCCGGCTCTCCTGGGTGGGGCCTCCTCCCCAATTAGCTACTCCGTCCCGACTCTCCCGGAAGAACATCTGAGCTAGACGGGGCAGAGCAAGAGTCGCTCTTAATTAGGTTGAAGGGAGACGCCCCGCGAGGGAGGGAGGGGGAGGATGGTGGATTGATGGATGGATGAAGAGAGACTAGAGGTAAGAGAGAGGGAGGGAAATGGATGGATGGATGGATGGATGGGGAGATGATGATGGATGATGGATGGATGAATAGAGATAGATAGATAGATAGATAGATAGATAGATAGATAGATAGATAGATAGATAGATAGATAGATAGATAGATATGGATGATAGATGGATGATAGATGGATGATAGATGGATAGATGATGGATGGAGAGAGAGGTGGATGGATGGATGGAGGATGGATGGATGGAGGATGGATGGATGGATAGAGGAAGAGAGAGAGATGGATGGATGGCTGATGAATGGATGGATGTTGGATAGAGAGAGAGATGGATGGATGGGTGGGTGGGTGGGTGGGTGGGTGGATGATGGATGATGGATGGATAGAGATGGATGGATGGAGAGAGAGAGAAGATGATGAATGATGGATGATGGATGGATGAATAGAGATAGATAGATAGATAGATAGATAGATAGATAGATAGATAGATAGATAGATAGATAGATAGATAGATGGATGGATAGATGTAAGAGAGAGAGAGATGGATGGATGGATGAATGGATAATGGATGGATGATTGATGGATGATGGATGGATAGATGATGGATGGATGGATAGAGAGAGATGGATGGATGGATGGATAATGGATGGATGATTGATGGATGATGGATGGATAGATGATGGATAGAGGGAGAGAGAGAGATGGATGGATGGATGATGAATGGATGGATGATGGATGGATAGAGAAAGAGGATGGAGGATGATGGATGATGATGGATGGATGGATGAGAGATGGATGGATGGATGAATGGATGGATGGAAACAACACTCTCAGTGCTTGGATGATTTATTTAGAGCCAAAATTTAGTCATTTATATAAAGTCCGCTGGTGGTTTTAAAAGCTGCGTTGAGGAACATCTCAAGAACATCCCAAGGACGTCTTGTCTGCAGGATCAACCCAGGTGGTTTTTCTGACATATTATGGGTTTTAAAGTCCACGTGGAGATCCTTTTAGAGAAGGACAGATTCTCAAGAGAAGTTTGAAGACTTCGTCTCTGATCCAACCTTCAAAAATGTTTTGAAGATGTTCTCGTTAAAATACCTTGCTCTTTACCCTCCAACTTCTGAGGGCTTCTCATCCTGCTTCTACTGATATATATATATAAATTTTTTGCAAAGTTACATCAGGGGATAAAAGGAAAGGATCACAGCACCCTGGATGTGGGAGGGGGAGATCTCCTTCGCCTTCTGACTTCTGCATTGTGAGGAAGTCAAAAGATGGTGGAGAACCACCGGAGCAGAGAAGTCTTAAGATCTGCACCCTGAAAGCTCAGGAAGGATAAAAGAAGAACAGAAAGAAAGAAAGAAAGAAAGAAAGGAAGGAAGGAAGGAAGAAAGAAAGAAAGAAAGGAAGAAAGAAAATCTCATGTAAAAGACAGAAAGGTTAAATCACCACCAAGGAAAAGTGTTGTGTTGTACAATAAATAATAATAATAATAATAATAATAATAATAATAATAATAATAATAATAATAATAAAATCACTGCATCTGAGGGAATTGAAATGCCCAATGGCCAACTAATTAAATGCAAAGAAAATGAAGCCTACAAATACTTAGGCATTCTGCAGTTGGATAACATCAAGCATGGAGAAGTAAAAACTATTGTCAGACGAGAGTACACCAACAGAGTTAGGAAAATTTTGAAATCTAAATTGAATGGTGGAAATACAATCAAGGCCATAAATACCTGGGCAATACCAGTTATAAGATACACAGCTGGCATAGTTAACTGGACACAAGCTGATTTGGACCTTTTGGACCGAAAAACCAGGAAACTAATGACAATGCACTACAGTTTACATCCACGTGGTGATACTGACAGACTCTACCTGCCCCGAAAATCAGGTGGCAGAGGATTATTACAAGTGAAGCAAACAGTTGAAGAAGAAAAACATGCACTGGCTGATTATTTAAAAGAAAGTCAAGAACATCTATTAATCGAAGTAAAGAACAAAAATCTACTGAAGGCCCAACAGACAAAACAAGAATACAGAAAGGATGTGATAAAATCAAGAATGGAGAGTTGGCAGAACAAAGCACTGCATGGTCAATTTCTGGAAAAAATAAAAGATAAAGTGGACAGGGAACAAACTTGGTTATGGTTAAAAACAGGTACATTAAAGAAAGAAACAGAGTCACTAATCCTGGCTGCGCAAGAACAAGCTATCCGCACAAATGCCATTAAGGCCAAAATCGAAAAATCCTCTGATGATGCCAAATGCAGACTTTGCAAAGAAGCTGACGAAACTGTTGATCACATACTCAGCTGCTGTAAAAAAATCGCGCAGACTGATTATAAATTGCGGCACAATTCAGTAGCACAAATGATCCATTGGAATTTGTGCAAAAATTATAATATTAAAACAGCAACAAACTGGTGGGAACATCAGCCTGAAAAAGTCACAGAAAATCAGATGGTCAAGATCTTGTGGGATTTCCGTATACAAACGGACAAAATACTGGCGCATAATACACCAGACATCACACTGGTTGAGAAAAATAAGGTCACAATCATAGACATCGCAATACCAGGTGATAGCAGGGTCGCCGAGAAGGAACATGAAAAAATCGCAAGATACCAGGACTTAAAAATCGAAATTCAACGACTATGGCACAAACCAGCAGTGGTAATTCCAGTGGTAATTGGCACACTGGGTGCTATTCCAAAAGCACTGGAATTACATTTAAAACAGTTAAAAATTGACAAAATCACCATCAGTCAAATGCAAAAAGCTGCACTGCTTGGATCTGCACGTATATTACGAAAATACGTTACGACGTCCTAGGCCCCTGGGTGGGGCCCGACTAGTAACCAATGCCAAATCCAGCGAAACAACTGGCCGCTGTGATACAATTGTATAATAATAATAATAATAATAATAATAATATAAGAAATACTAATGACCTGATGGTCATTTCGAAAAATCCTTTCTTAGCGAGCACCTAGAAGCCAAGAGGAATGTACAGCACGTGCCAATTTCAAGGTCATAGGCTTTACGGTTCTGGAGATGGACCGCCAGAGGTGGGTTCCTACCAGTTCGCACCAGTTCGGTAGAACCGGTTCGTCAAATCTACCGAACTGGTTAGAAGAGGTTCCACCAGAAAGCAGGCCACACCTACAGAAGAGATTCCAAAAAAATTTGGAAACCCACCACTGACACACACAGACAGACTCACACAGAGAGAGAAAGAGAAAGAGAAAGGAAGGAAGAAAGAAAGAAAGAAAAAAAGAAAAAAGAAAGAAAAAGTGAGAGAGAGATAAAAGGAAAAAGGGACAGAGAGACAGAAGGAAGGAAAGAGAGAGAGAGAGAGAGAGAAAACACATGGCCGGCAAGCCACTCCCACCAGGTCACATGGCCGGCAAGCCACTCCCACCAGGTCACATGGCCGGCAAGCCACTCCCACAAAGGAGGCCACACCCACAGAGTAGGTTCAAAACTTTTTTTGAAACCCACCACTGTTGACCGCCCATCTTATCATAACGTGACTCTGGTTGGGGTCTGCAATATTGAAAGATGAAATATTATAAAACATACACATAATACAATTCAGTTCATTTCACCTCAACTCGATTCCGGTTCAATTCCACTGACCGGCTCCAATCCGTTGAAATCCATTCGATTCGGATCCGATCTTTATTAGGCGCAACATAAATATATGTGGGTGTGGGGGGGGGGGTTGTACAGTCAATTCAAAACTATATTTATAGACCCTTTTCTGTTTTGACGTACCTTTGAATCGTTTTTTCATCATTTTGCTTTAGATTTTTTTCCCCCCCTAATTGACTGAAGGGGAGGGGGGGGGTTGGATTGGAAGGGAATCGAAAATTATGGGCTGTCCGTTTATGGGCAGATAAGGTTTTTTTGCCAACACTTAACCGAACCTCTATTTCCCAACTTTATTTCTCTGTTTATCAAGATTTTATCCAACGATGTAATTAGGCCGTCTCTTTTGGAAGCAAAACAAACGCCCCCCCACCCCCTATTTGCAAATGTAAATATTTTCACATCCTCTTTCAAGAGAGGGAGGGAAACAAGAGGACAGGCAATATTGGTTTTAACGGGTAAACAAAATAAAATAAAATCCTTGAGAGGACGAAAAAGTTTTTAGAGAGTTAATCCGACAATGCAGGGAAGTCCTCGGTTTATGACCATCCCTTTGGGGACCGGTCAAAGTTTCAACAAGACTGAAGAAAGTGATTTACGACCGCTTTTCACACTTATGACCATTGCAGGACGCCTGTGGCCACGCGATCAAAAGTCAGAAACTGACTCATATATATGACGGTCACAGTGTCCCGAATCATGCGATTCCCTTTTGCGACCCTACGACAAGCAAAGCCTCTCACTTAACAACTTAACAATTGCGGAGATTCAAGAAAAGTCGTAAAACAGGGCAAAGCTAACTTAGCGACGTACATTTTGGGCTCTGTTTTTGGTCATAAGGCGAGGACTAATGGTACCAGCCTAATGAATACATTTGGATGACTTTTAAATGTAACTTCCCTTCCAAGCCGAAATGTTTTATACAGTTCTTCATATTTATTGTGGTACTTATATTTATTGCAGAATTATTACCTTGCCGTAAATTAAGTCTTAACAGATTGGTGATAATGAATCTGCTTGGAAATATTCGCCGTCGTCCACCTTTCATATCCAAAATTATTCCGAACTTAGATTGTGTGTGTGTGTGTGTGTTTGTGTGTGTCTTTGTCGATGAGGAATCTGGCCAATGGTTTTTTAATTTATGGCAGCAGATTAACAGAGGAACAAAAAGCCTTTTGAGTGCAAATTCAGCGTTGTGCACTCCTGACACGAAATTATCTGGGCTGGGAACCAACGAGAGGTTTGGGGCGATAGATCACCGCTTTGCCCGAGGAATCAAAGCTGTTTGAATAAACTGTAATTAAAGGTTGGACTTTCTGGGTCCTCGCAGTCTGTCTCCAGCGGGGAGGACATGAAATTGTCCTGATCTTTGAACGTTAACCTTTCAGATCTGGTCCTTGTCCGGTCTGATTTCACGTCAAAAACCTTCCCAACCATCTCTTTAATTTGCATATCCTAGTCCACGCTAGTTGAATAAAACCAGCCGATAAACCCAGAACGCAATTAATGTCGGTTAATTGGATTGACCGTGGAGGCCTTCTGACCACAGTTTGAATCTGTAGATCCTCCTGGAGTCAGCCCAAGGCCACCACCTTCCTTTCTCCCTACTCTTCGGCCTCAAAAAAGTGTCCCAGGGAAAATTGTGGATAAGGGGTACGAGTCGCATAATTAAACACGCCCTTATTTTGCAGTTCATATCTCGGAAAGCTAAGGAAGAGAATGCTGGATGGTGGAGTTCATTAGGATGTCCCGATTCTTTAGACCGGATTGAGACGTCAGGAGAACCTCAAGAAGATATCAAGAGTCTCACAAAATATCAAGATTGAAGTCACCGGCCATTAAGCTCAACTCCAGGAAGGCGTCACCGTACAGTCAGTTCATTTAATGGCCCTACAAGGTTATACAAAAGTGACAGCACCGTTTTTCACTCTTATGACCGTGGCCGTATCCCTGTGATCAAAATTCAGATGATGGCAACTGACTCATATTTGTGACGGTTGCATGTCTCCGGGGGTCATGTCATCTCCTTTGGCGACCTTCCGGCCACCAATGAGGAAGCCAGACTCACTTTAACGACTGCCTTGCTAACTTAAGAACTGCAGCGATCCACTTTACAACGGTAGCAAGAGCGGTTGTGAAATAGAACACGGATTCCATTGTGGTGGTAAACCAAGGACTAGCTGAATGTCTGTGAGATAGATGAATAAATAGATGTTGATTCAGGCACATGTTTACACATACATGTATACCTGCATGGTACAGGCCATCTTGGGAGGGATTTGACCTTGGTAGTGAAGGATAGCAAAGCGGTTCCCGTGGAGAAATTGCTTGTGGAAGATAAAATAACAACTTCAGTTGAAAAAATGTCACCGTGCAAGTTCTCTTGAGTCCTGGGAAGAAATATCAAGATCAAATTCCCTTCCATTCATCTAATTCAACGGGGGAAAGTTGCAAATTGAAAATGACATCATTGCCACAAAGATGTTGTTATGCAAATGGGACAATGTCCTGGAGAAAAATCGCCTGCAAAGGACATTGTTGGCGTCCTTGGCTTGATGAAAACGCTGCACAAACGATGTGAGTCTCCACAAAGGATGTACAAAGAACGGCCTCGTCACTTGTCTGTTACTTGCAGACTTGTTTAGACAAAAACAGTTGGCTGCTGCTAAATCCAAAGTCCGTTAAATCAGAAGGTCCGTTAAATCGGCAGGTCCGTTAAATCAGAAGGTCCGTTAAATCAGAAGGTCTGTTAAATCAGAAGGTCGTTCTATGTGGCATTTTCCCTTGAAATGGGAAACTTAGAATTCACTGCCTGCTTTGTCTAGCTGGGCCATTTTTCTTGCCTTTTGTAACTCCGGTACAAAATATTCTTAATTCCCCCCCATCCCCCAATTCATCCCTTACAACAACCCCAGGTGGGATTCGTACCCTCACACAACACCCCCCCCCCCGTTGCTACTTTCCCTACCTTAGCATTCATTTGCTCACAGTGTCAGATCTGAAAATGAATTGCCTTAATCAAGCTTGCCTCAACCCGCCCCCCCACAGCTAATAATCATAATGTCAAAAACAAGATTAAGCCTGTTAATTTTCACTCTCCTTTCTTTTAATAAAAAAAATCTCTTTCTTTGTGGTGTCTGTGTGTGTGTGTGTGTTTCTTCACACTTTTTTTGTGCTTTAATGAGATTCCCTGGTTGGGTGGCAATCGCTTGCACCGACTGTCTCATTCTTCATTTTTGTAAGCCTAATTGTTTATTTTTTCTCTCTCTCTCTTTCCGTAAGATCTCATTAATTGAATAACCTTTGGGCCGCCTGGCCTCGCACCAACAAATTCCTCTGGATTTTTTCTGTGTGTGTGTGTGTGTGTGTGTGTGTGTGTGTGTGTGTGTGTCTGTGCATCTGTGCAAAAACACCTTCCATAATATCCTCTCTCCAAAGTTTAAACGATGCTTGCAGGAAGTTTCCCTAATGAGACACCTTTGAAGAGGGACGACAGGATCTGTCCCCAAGCTGGTAATGTCTAAATCAGGTTTATAGGTAGTCCTCGGCTTACGGTAGTTTGTTTAGTGACCATTGAAAGTTGCAACGGCAATGGAAAAGGTGCTTTTTTTTTTTTTTACCATTTTTGACTCTTACGACCATTACAGCATCTCTGTGATCACGTGATCAGAATTCAGATGCTTGGCAACTGGCATGGACTTATGACAGGATGGATGGAGGGATGGATGGGAGGAAGGAAGGAAGGAAGGAAGGAAGGAAGGAAGGAAGGAAGGAAGGAAGGAAGGAAGGAAGGAAGGAAGGAAGGAAGGAATGGACAGAAGGATGGATGGACAGAAGGATGGATGGACAGAAGGATGGATGGAAGGATACATGGACAGAAGAATGGATGGAAGGATACATGGACAGAAGGATGGATGGAAGGATGGATGGACGGAAGGATGGATGGACAGAAGGATGGGTGGAAGGATGGATGGACAGAAGGATGGATGGAAGGATACATGGACAGAAGGATGGATGGAAGGATACATGGACAGAAGGATGGATGGAAGAATGGATGGATGGACAGAAGGATGGAAGGATGGATGGAATGATGGAGGGACAGAAGGATGGAAGGATGGATGGATGGATGGATGGATGGACAGAAGGATGGATGGATGAACAGAAGGATGGATGGAAGGATGGATGGATGGACAGAAGGATGGGTAGAAGGATGGATGGACAGAAGGATGGATGGAAGGATGGACAGAAGGATGGATGGACAGAAGGATGGATGGATGGATGGATGAAAGGATGGATGGACAGAAGGATGGATGGAAGGATGGATGGAAGGGTGGATGGAAGAGTGGATGGATGGAAGGAAGGAAGAATGGATGGATGGAAGGGTGGGGGGTGGACGGACGGACGGATGGGCAGATGGACAGACAGACAGAATGCATGACAGACAGGTGATGGATGGATGGAGGAAGAGAGGGATGGAAGTAACACTTCATTTCCAGAAGTTGTGGGTTCTCCATCATTGGAAGCTTTTAAGAAGACACTGGATGGCCATTTGTCTGGATGGCCAAGGGTCTCCTGTTTGAGCAGGGGGTTGGACGAGAAGACCTCCAAGGTCCCTCCCAGCCTTGCGATTCTACAATTCTACCACTTCAGCGGGTCTCCAGGGATAAACCCTTCCAAACCAGGGAAAACAAAAGCTTTTTTGCTTACCTCCCAAAGGATGCTACTCTATTCTCTCTTAATACCCAGAGGTTCAACAGAGGAAGAAAACAAACCTTTATATATATACAGTATATATTTTCCCTCCCCCTCCAACATCCTTCAGCTGACCGAGTCTCAACCAGGTCTGCAGGGAAGCAGATCAGAATAAGAAAACCCTTATGGATGAGCAGGTTCAGGGAGGTGATATTTCAAGCCATCCAACTCCCCCCCACAAGTTATTTAAGGCCGGGAAGATTTGCATCAGCGTCTGGAAACAAAGGGGAAGGTTCTGTAATTGATAGTTGATCGGGGCGATAGGGAGAGCTGAAAAACTGTGCAAGATAGCAATCTCTCCATGGCTGCTTTTCCTTTCCTTTGCCCCAAAGCCAGTTTTCCCATCACTCCGCAAAATCCCCCCCTTTTTTTTATCTCTGTTGCTACTAATGCTCCATCTCTGCTCCACCACCGTAAAACACTGGGAGAAAACGGATGTAATCTCACGTCAAATTAAACCCAAGGGGGGTGGGAGGGAGGGAGGGAGGGAGGCGCATGCCTTGCTATAGACAAGGGGGGTCTCCAGTCACTGATAACAGGCAGCAGGAAGAGAAACGCCAAAACCTACAGAGACGGCCTTTCCCCCCCTTCCTCGCTTTTACTTTTTATTTTTATTTTTTGTGTGTGGGTCGGAGGGTGAGTCGGTAATCAATTCCAGGGGGGGAAAGAGGATGCTGGAAGAACCGATAAGGGCGATAAACCGTTAAGACAAAGAGGCTTCTTCGCGCAAGATTGGAGGGGAAGGCAGGAAGGAGATTTTTGTTTTTTTTAAGTAAAGTAAGACGGGGTTTAGAATCGCCAAAAGCCAGGGGTGGAATACATTGGGGGTGGGGTAGGGAGTAAGTTGGGTCCTTATTGTTGTTATGCACTAGACATGCACCAACACACACACAAAGACCCAGAGGGAGGCAGAGGGAGCGAGGGTGAGAAAGAAGAGAAAGGGAGGGAAAGAGTAAGAAAGGGAGAGAAAGAGAGAAAGCAAGGCAAAGAAAGAGAGAAAGGAGAGAGAGAGAAAGAGTAAGAAAGAGAGAGGAGAGAATGGGAAAGAAGAGAAAGGAAGGGAAAGAGAGAAGGAAAGAGAGAGAGAAAGAGTAAGAGTAAGAAAGAGAGAAAGAGAGAGGAGAGAGAGAAAGGAGAGAAAGGGAGAGAAAGAGTAAGAAAGAGAGAGAAGGAAAGAGAGAGAGAAAGAGAAAGCAAGACAAAGCAAGATATAGAGAGAAGGAGAGCGAGAAAGAGTAAGATAAGAAAGAGAGAGGAGAGAGTGAGAAAGGAGAAGGGGAGAGAAAGAGAGAGAAAGAGAGAAAGCAAGGCAAAGAAAGAGAGAAAGGAGAGAAAGAGTAAGAGAAAGAAAGAAAGAGAAAGAGAGAGGAGAGAGAGAGGAGGGGGAGAAAGGAGAGAAAGGGAGAGAAAGAGTAAGAGAGAGAAGGAAAGAGAGAGAGAAAGAGAGAAAGAAAGACAAAGAAAGATATAGAGAGGAGAGAGAGAAAGAGTAAGAAAGAGAGAAAGAGAGAGGAGAGAGAGAGGAGGGAGAGAAAGAAGAGAAAGGAAGAGAAAGAGAGAAGGAAAGAGAGAGAGAAAGAAAGAAAGAAAGAGTAAGAGTAAGAAAGAAAGAAAGTGAGAGGAGAGAGAGAGAGGAGGGAGAGAAAGAAGAGAAAGGAAGAGAAAGAGAGAAGGAAAGAGAGAGAGAAAGAAAGAAAGAGTAAGAGTAAGAAAGAAAGAAAGTGAGAGGAGAGAGAGAGGAGGGAGAGAAAGAAGAGAAAGGGAGAGAAAGAGCAAGAAAAAGAGAGAAGGAGAGGGGGGGAAGCAAGACAAAGAAAGACCTAGAGAAAAGGAGAGAGAAAGACTAACAGAGAAAGAGAGGAGAAAGGAGAGAAAGGGAGAGAAAGAGTAAGAAAGAGAGGAGAGAGAGAAAGAGGGAAAGATGGAGAGAAAGAGTAAAAGTAAGAGTGAGAGAGAGAAAGAAAAAGAGAAAGAGACAAAGAGATAGATGTTCTTTAGAGAATCATACAACGGTTGACCCAAAAAACAGCATTACAATATCCCAGAATAAAACTTTATCACTGAAATTCTACATAGACCAGGAGGAGGAGGAGGAGGAGGAGGAGGAGGGGAGAGAAGAAGAAGGAGGAGGAGGTGGTGATGGTGGAGGAGGAGGAGGAGGAAGAGGAGGAGGAAGAGGAGGGGGGAGGAGGAGGAGGAGGAGGAGGAGGAGAGGGAGGAGCAGGAGGAGCAGGGACATGACACCAACCACTGGCAAAGGTCGGAGGAGACTGGCTGATGGATCATTAAGGAGAAATCAGATTTCACAAGACAATGGGAAAGAGCCTCCTGGGTCTCTTCCCCATGGATCCTGGGCCGTGACAGCTTAGAACTCGGAGCTCTTCAAGAGATGCTTTTGATCTGGCTCATCCAGGAGGACACTCAACCTAATGACGGCCAGATCTTTTCTCGACCACAGATATGCCCTTGACTTCTCCTCAGGAGGCATCCCACTTTGGAGGAAGGTCCTCCTCACCAGGCCATCTGCTCCTTCGCACAGACATCTGCCCAGCCAGTTTTCTCCAAGGACGCGAGTCGTTTCTAAATTCAAGTACATCCTCAATTATTCTGTCTCAGAAGCTGGTTTTGCACTTTTGGAGGCTTCAGAAGCCCTGAGAAACTGAGGAAGAACACCGTGTTAGTCACCATCTAAAAGTTGGGTCATTCATGAGACAACCTGTTTGGACAATACAATTCAGAGCAGGTTCAAAACGGATGTTATTTTTCATATTTTTAGGGAAACGCAGCCAAATGCAGGTTGGGTTGAAATTTTGGAAACACTGAAGGTTGAGTTGAAACTATGGAACAATTGAAGGTTGGGTTGAAACTTTGGAACCACTGAAGGTTGAGTTGAAAATATGGAACCATTGAAGGTTGGGTTGAAACTATGGAACCATTGAAGGTTGGGTTGAAACTATGGAATCACTGAACCATCAAAGAGACTTTCCACCATCCCCAGCTGAAGTCTTTCCCATGGTTTCTTCAGTCCCACAGGTCTCTTTCTCCTGGACTTCGAGGTGGCAGAGAGATTGTCCTACTCAGAGACGTGAAGTGATCGTTTCTGGAGAACCATCACACCATGCTTGGTGGCTGGCTGACCAAGAAGTCTTCTGTGTATTTGTTTCCAGCCCACGTCTTCCTCCTGCGTCTGTTTGTCCTTTTTCCTCCAACGTTTCTACATATGTTGTGGCCACCAACCACGTCTGTCCCCGTGTTTTTGAAGGAAGCAGCTCCTCTTAATTGGTGCCATTTGGTGTTCTCTTGGTGTCTCCTTCCAACCCACGGGCGTTTCTGCCGTCTTCCTGCATCTGCTTTTCTGTTTTGATCTTCTAGTGTTTTCGCACAGGAAGTTGAGGATCAGGAATGAAGTTGCTTCATACCAAGTTGATGCATGAACCCAATGAATTACATGTGGGCGGGAAAGGACCTTGGAGGGCTTCTGGTCCAACCCCCTGCTCAGGCAGGAGACCCTGCACCATTCCAGACAAATGGCTGTCCAGTCTCTTCTTGAAAGCCCCCAGTGATGCAGAATCTACATCTTCTGGAGGCCAAGCTGTTCCGCCGACAAATTGACGTGGGATTACAGAATAACCAAGTTAGAAGGGAGCTTGGAGGTCTTCTAGTCCAACCCCCTGTTCAGGCAGGAGACCCTAGATCATTCTGGACAAATGTCTATCCAATCTCTTCTTGAAAACCTCCAGTATTGGAGCATTTACAACTTCCACTGGTTGATTGTTCTCACTGTCAGGAAATCTCTCCTTAATTCCAGGTTGATGAGTTTCCATCCACTGCTTCTTGTTCAAAGTGAAGATGTAGAGAATAGGGGGACCCTTTCTTGAAGCCCTCTGAAGCTCCTTCTATGACCTTGGGAAAACCCAGAGGACTTTTAACCCCAACCAGCAGAGTGACCAAGGCTTCCCAAGAGCCTGAAGGAAACTCCTGGTCCCGACAAAAACCCCTTTTATTCATTCCCTGTGAATTCTGCTCATTCACCTCCAGCAAAGTCTTTCCAGGGAGGATTTACGGTCACAGACCTCATCTGGCTTGGAGAGCTGCCAGGCTGAGATCTGCAAAACCTGGCCAGGAGTCTTGGAGAGTCACGAACCAATGAAGGGAACTCATGGTCTCCTGCAAACTCCACTCCCCTTTCGCTCCTCTTTTATTTCCCTTGGGAGGGGCCATTCATCGTCCCCCCTGTGGCCTTCCTCCCAAGTCGACCCCTGTTCTTTAGCTCTTCCCTTCGTCTGGCAGCTCTGTGCATGCGCACACTGGGAACAGGCTCCAGCTGTTCTTCTGCCTCACTGATGTCCGACTCCGAAGGCAGCTGATAACTGTCGGACGGCCCTGTCCCCCGCTCTGCCTCCGACACAGAGCCCTCCTCAGAGCCTCCCCCAGACTCCAGGACTGGCCCATCTTCCTCCCCAATCCTCCTCACTGCCCGAATCTTCCACCAGCT
>NW_028261437.1:47500-113964 GCF_051295495.1 Thamnophis sirtalis
CATGAGCTTCTATAGTGGTACTAACCCTTCCCTCTGTTCATGCACGCCAGGATTGCATGATGCCACACGTGGCTGGCTCATATCTAAGCCATTGTCCACCCGGACTCCAAGATCCCTTTCGCAGGGTTTTCACCCATCCTATCGCTGTGCGTTTGGGTTTTTTTCTTCCTGCCTAAGTAGACGACCCTTTTTCTTCCTCGCCAGCATAATTGGCTTTATTTACACAATGTTGTCGTGATGTCCCTGACACCGGCGTGCCTTGTGTGGGAGGCTGACATGCCTTCTTCCCAGTCTCCAGATGTTGAGAACCTGATCTGCGTAATGAGAAGAGGAAAGCATCGTTCCGGTTTCTCCGATTTTCAGGTTGTTCTGCAGTGTATATTTATCTGTCCCCTAGGTCAAATTTCAGAAGAGGGCCTGGCCAAGCAGAGCGTGGGTGATGGATGAAGGAGGCATCGGAGGATCTCTAGATGTTCTGCTCCGCCGGAGAGTCCCTCACAGAGCAAGGGCAAAAACGGCAGGAATTGATGGGTGTGAGACAACGGTGGGGAGCCAGAAGACACAACCACCTTCTTCCATTTTCCATGCAACCATCTGGTTCTACTCTCTCCCTGGTCTCCAGTCTTCAAACAAGTCTCTTCTAACGTACCTGTGAGGCTACAAAGACACCATGATGGAGAACCTCTAAAAAGCTTCTCGTCTTGAGACCAACCCCAAAGGGATTTCTTTTCGCATACCAGATGACACCATGATTGGAGAAGCTCTAGACCTGCTTGGTGGAAAGATGTCATCTGGAGACCAACCCCCCAAAAGTCTCTTCTAACAAACCAATGAGCTCCAGAAACACCATGATTGGAGAAGGTCTAACAACCTTCACGGTGGTGAGATGCCCACCTTCAAAGAAGTCTCTTCTAACATACCAATGAGCTCCAGAAATACCATGATTGGAGAAGGTCCAACAACCTTCATGGTGGTGAGATGTCCACCTTCAAAGAAGTCTCTTCTAACATACCAATGAGGTCCAGAAATCACCATGATTGGAGAAGATCTAACAACCTTCACGGTGGTGAGATGCCCACCTTCAAAGGAGTCTCTTCTAACAGACCAATGAGCTCCAGAAACACCATGATTGGAGAAGGTCCAACAAACTTCATGGTGGTGAGATGTCCACCTTCAAAGAAGTGTCTTCCAACAGATCAATGAACTGCAGAAACACCATGATTGGAGAAGGTCTAACAACCTTCATGGTGGTGAGATGTCCACCTTCAAAGAAGTCTCTTCTAACAGACCAATGAGGTCCAGAAACACCATGATTGGAGAAGGTCCAACAACCTTCATGGTGGTGAGATGTCCACCTTCAAAGGAGTCTCTTCTAACAGACCAATGAGCTCCAGAAACACCATGATTGGAGAAGGTCCAACAAACTTCATGGTGGTGAGATGCCCACCTTCAAAGAAGTCTCTTCTAACAGACTAATGAGGTCCAGAAATCACCATGATTGGAGAAGATCTAACAACCTTCATGGTGGTGAGATGTCCACCTTCAAAGAAGTCTCTTCTAACAGACCAATGAGGTCCAGAAATCACCATGATTGGAGAAGGTCCAACAACCTTCATGGTGGTGAGATGTCCACCTTGAGACCAACCCCAAAGACATCTCTTCTAAGATAGCCATGAACTCCACAGACACCATGAGTGGAGAACATCTAAAAACCTTCTCGGGGGGGGGGGGAGGAAACGATGCCCATCCCGTGAGTCCAAAAATGCCACCTGGGTGGTCCTTCTTCCCCCTTTCTCCAGCTGGCAGGATGTGCTTCATTCCCCCCCCCCCCCCCGATTGTCATGGGGCCGGGACGGCTGACTCATCCACGAAGCTTTGCGCATGGAGATCCGATCGGGATCTGTGCCTGGGATTCGGCCCGTGTGACACGGAGTCATCCTTTTAAAAATACGCACATTAAGCGTTGCCTGTGGAGAGCGATGGGGCTTGTGTGAAATCAACCACGGCTGAAAAGGAAGCTTCATGAGGAGCTTCCCCCCCCTCCTGAGTTCTCGGGGAAAACATTAGGGGAGGGAAACCTCATCTGCCCCCCACCACCCCCGGGTGGCCGTTTTGCCCTTGGATTGGGGGGGGGTGTTGTTTGCTTCCATCTGGAAATTTAATTTGTCTTTTACGTTGCGGGAAAAAGTCGGTCCTGGATGGAAGCTGGGTCTCCTGGCTGATATTGAAAGCCTTGGAGAAGCCGATTTGCTTCCATCTGGAAATTTAATTTGTCTTTTACGTTGCGGGAAAAAGTCGGTCCTGGATGGAAGCTGGGTCTCCTGGCTGATATTGAAAGCCTTGGAGAAGCCGAGGAGATCTGGAGCTGCGATGGGCCTTGTAGATGGGAGGATGAGAATTTGGGGGGGGGGAGAGCAGGAGTGGGTTCCTGTACCAGTTGGTACCAGTTCGCTTGCGCATGCGCAGCTGACTTGAAAGAAACATGGCGGCAACAGCAGAAGAGACCCGGAGCCGGTTGAAGGGCGTGGCCAGCCTGGGTCGCTGCTGGTTCTGCGACCCAGGCCAAATCATTAGTACCGGTTGGGCGGAACTGGGCTGAACTGGGAGCAACCCACCTCTGAGGGAGAGGCAGGAGGGGGAGGCAAAGGGGGGCTTTGATCTAAACGGCAGGAGGCATCTGAGGGCAGAGAGATCTTCTTCCTGGAATTGCAAGAACTGGGCAAATGTTGGAATGGTTGGAAATTCCTTCCTCTTCTCTTTCCTCTCAATCCTTCTCCCTCCTTCCTTCCTTCCTTCCCTCCTCCTCTTCTCCTCTTCCTTCTTCTCCTCCTTCTCTTTCCCTCATCTTCTCCTTCTCTCCTCCTCTTTCATCTCCTCCTGCTGCTTCCTCTTCTCTCTTTTTCTCTTTCTCCTCCATCTTCTTCTTCACCTCCTCCTCCCCCTTCTCTTTCTCCCCCTCCCCCTCTTACATCTCCTCCTTCCCCTCTTCCTCCTCCTCCTCCTCTTCCCTCTTCCCTCTTTTTCTCTTTCTCCTTCTGCCTCTTCTTCTCCTCCTCCTCCTCCCCCTTCTCTTTCTCCCCCACACCCTCTTCCATCTCCTCCTTCCCCTCTTCCTCCTCCCCCTCCTCTTCCCTCTTCTCTTCCTCTCCTCTTCTTCCTTCCTCTTCTCTCTCCTCTTCCTCCTCCTCCTTTTCTTCTTCTCCTCCTCCATCTTCTTTCTCCCCCTTCCCCTCTTCCTCCTCCTCCTCCTCCCTCTTCTCCTCCCCCTCCTTCTCCCTCTTCTCTTTCTCCTCCTCTTCTGTCTTCTCTTCCTCCTCCCCCTCTTCCTCCTTCCCCCCTCTTCTTTTCCTCCCCCTCTTCCTCCTTCCTCTCTGCAAACCCCTCTCTTCTAACACTGAAGGTCTGGTGGAGCTTAAGGTGTGTGCAACAGAGGGTAGATATTTATCTTTCCTTCTGGGTTAACTTCCCTCCAAGGAGAAGCCCTTCGAAGCTTACGTGGCCAAGGTTTAAAGGGAAAGGAGTTTCAGGCAGTTCCTGAACTAGCAGATTTCAGATTTTCTTTTTCTCCCTCGCATTCTGGCAGCCGAACATCCTTGTTCCTAAAAATCCACCCTTTTTCTTCCTAGCAGCTGTTCCCCCACCTGTTCCCACAATTCTCCTTTCTCTTTTTGCCAGAGCGCTAGAGGGAACTGGGCACCTCTAAGTAGTTTCATGGAAAGAAGGACTGGGGGGGGACACGGGGGGACACGATAGATATGTTCCAAATATTTGTGGGGGCTGCCACAGAGAAGAGGGGGGTCCACCTGTTCTCCAAAGCGCCAGAGCAAAGCAGGAGAAGGAGCAATGGGAAACTCATCGATCAAGAATTAAGGAGAAATCTCCCGAATGTGAGAACAATCCGTCAGTGGATGGCCTTTGCCTCCAGAAGGGATGGGAGCTCCGTCACTGGAGGTCTTCAAGGGGAGACCGGACACCCGTTGGCCTGGAATGGAATAAGGCCTCCTGCTCCAGCAGGGGGTTGGACTAGAAGACCTCCAAGGTCCCATCCAACCCTTTGATTCCATAGCTGTGCTGTACATTACTGGTGCTGTCATCCTTGTATTATATAAGGCCTGCAAATTGCAACATGGGACATCCCCAATCTAGATCCTTCCTATAAGCCTCATGTAGTCTGTATCCCCCAGGAGAAGCCCCCTCTCCCCCCCCTCTCCACCACTCAGAGAGGACTGACTCAAAAGTCAGGTTCTACATTTAGGCAAGAAAAACGAAATGCACAGGGACAGGATAGGTGGTACCTTGCTCAACAGTAGTAACAGTGAGAGGGATCTTGGAGTCCTAGTGGAAACCCATTTAAATAGGAGGCAGCCGTGTGCAGCAGCTGCCAAAAAAGCCAACACAATTCTAGGCTGCATCAACAGAGGGAGAGAATCAAGATCACGTGAAGGGTTAATACCACTTTATAAGGCCTTGGGAAGGCCACACTTGGAATATCTGCATTCAGTTTTGGTCGCCACGATGTGGAAAAGATGTGGAGACTCTAGAAAGAGTGCAGAGAAGAGCAAGAAAGAGGATGAGGGGACTGGAGACTAAAACACATGAAGAACGGTTGCAGGAACTGGGGATGTCTTGTTTAATAGAAAGAAGGACATGGGGGGGACATGATAGCAGTCTTCCAATATCTCAGGGGTTGCCCCAAAGAAGAGGCAGTCAAGCTATTCTCCAAGGCACCTGAGGGCAGAACAAGAAGCAATGGGTGGAAACTAATCCAGGAGAGAAGCAAACTAGAACTAAGGAGAAACTTCCTGACAATTAGAGCAATTAACCAGTGGAACGACTTGCCTCAAGAAGTTGTAAATGCTCCAATACTTTTAAGAAGATGTTGGATAACCATTTGTTGGAAGTGGCGTGAGAACAATTAATCGGTGGAACAGAAGTTGCCTCCAGAAGTTGTGAATGCCCCAAGTCTTTAAGAAGATGCTGGGTAGCCATTTGTCTGGAACGGTAGAGAGTTTCCTGCCTAGGCAGGGGGTTGGACTAGAAGACCTCCAAGGCCCCTTCCAACTCTGTTATTGTATAGAATAGACTAGAATAGAAAATAGAATAGAATAATTGAATAGAATAATTAAATAGAATAAGAATAGAATAGAATAGTAGTATAGAATAAATATGGAACGGAAGATAGAAAATATAGTTAACAATAACAAAATAGAATAAAGTAGAATAAAATAGTGGAACAGAAGTTGCCTCCAGAAGTTGTGAATGCCCCAACACTGGAAGTCTTTAAGAAGATGCTGGGTAGCCATTTGTCTGGAACGATAGAGGGTTTCGTGCCTAGGCAGGGGGTTGGACTAGAAGACCTCCAAGGTCCCTTCCAACTCTGTTATTGTATAGAATAGACTAGAATAGAAAATAGAATAGAATAATTGAATAGAATAATTAAATAGAATAAGAATAGAATAGAATAGTAGTATAGAATAAATATGGAATGGAAGATAGAAAATATAGTTAACAATAACAAAATAGAATAAAGTAGAATAAAATAGTGGAACAGAAGTTGCCTCCAGAAGTTGTGAATGCCCCAACACTGGAAGTCTTTAAGAAGATGTTGGAGAGCCATTTGTCTGGAACGGTAGAGGGTTTCCTGCCTAGGCAGGGGGTTGGACTAGAGGACCTCCAGGGTCCCTTCCAGCTCTATTATTCTGTTCTATTCCAGCTCCCCTGACGGGAACATTCGCCCCTTCCGCTCCCCATAAACCCTCTAATAATGCCCCTATTAGCACCCCCCGTTTCTGCCAGCTTCCTAATTATCCTGAGTTTGTTATCAGCGCCCGGGCTGGAGTTGGCAGGCGAAGGCTCCCTGCTGAAGGGGGCTTCATCAAAGACTGCTGGCTGACTCGGGTATATATAAGCACACACACACACCCCACAGCCTTGGCAAGGGAGGGACCCAAAGGACCTGGGAAGGCAGCATCCCAGCCCCAAGGGAAGGGGCAGTGCCACTTGAGAAGGAGGCCACCCCTGCACCCCATTTGGAGCACCAAGAAGATGTCCACATTGGGGGAGCATCCTAAGCCAAGCCGTGGCGTCGCTGGGACCCCTTCGTCAGGCTGAAATACTCTAAACTGTTCTTTTTTTAATAATAAAAAAAAGAAACCATAATGTTTCTGTTTGTGTGGGAAGAAACACACCCCCCCCCCCAAAAAAAGCTCGGGCAGAGAGAACGGGGTGGTGGGGGGGTTGATTTTCACGTAGGTGGAGTCGGAGAGGAGAAAGGGTTGTTATGGCAACGGAGGGCCTGCGTTCCCCAAAGGGAGATCAGGATCCCGTTTTAATAAGGGGAGAAGCCACGGGGAGGTAAAGAGGCAATCATCCCTCTCTCTCTCTCTTTCTTTCTTTCTTTTTTTCTTTTTTGCGTTTTTTGGCTCCCCTCCCCTCCCTTTGTCAAATTGAGATGTGAATTGCTTGCTCTCTCTCTCGCTCTCTCTCTCTTTCACTCTCTCTGTCTCTCTTTCTATCTGTCTGTGTCTCTCTCTCTTTTTCACTCTCTCTCTCTTTCACTCACTCTTTCTTCTCTGTGTGTCTCTGTGTGTGTGTGTGTGTTTGTGTTTGTGTGCGTGTGTGTCTTTCACTCTCTCGCTCTCTGTGTGTGTCTCTCTCTGTGTCTCTCTTTTTCACTCTCCCTCTCTCTCTCTTTCTGTCTCTCTCTGTCTCTGTGTGTGTGTGTCTCTCTCTCTCTTTTTCACTCTCTCTCTCTTTCACTCACTCTTTCTTCTCTGTGTGTCTCTGTGTGTGTGTGTGTGTGTTTGTGTGCATGTGTGTCTTTCACTCTCTCGCTCTCTGTGTGTGTCTCTCTCTGTGTCTCTCTTTTTCACTCTCCCTCTCTCTCTCTTTCTGTCTCTCTCTGTCTCTGTGTGTGTGTGTCTCTCTCTCTCTTTTTCACTCTCTCTCTCTTTCACTCACTCTTTCTTCTCTGTGTGTCTCTGTGTGTGTGTGTGTGTGTTTGTGTGCATGTGTGTCTTTCACTCTCTCGCTCTCTGTGTGTGTCTCTCTCTGTGTCTCTCTTTTTCACTCTCCCTCTCTCTCTCTTTCTGTCTCTCTCTGTCTCTGTGTGTGTGTGTCTCTCTCTCTCTTTTTCACTCTCTCTCTCTTTCACTCACTCTTTCTTCTCTGTGTGTCTCTGTGTGTGTGTGTGTTTGTGTGCATGTGTGTCTTTCACTCTCTCGGTCTCTGTGTGTGTCTCTCTCTGTGTCTCTCTCTCTTTTTCACTCTCCCTCTATCTTTCTTTCTGTCTCTCCCTGTCTCTCTCTCTCTGTGTGTCTCTCTCTTTTTCACTCTCTCTCTCTTTCACTCACTCTTTCTCTGTGTGTGTGTCTCTCTCTCTGTCTCTCTGTGTGTCTCTCTCACTCTCTGCCTCTGTGTGCGTGTCTCTCTCTCTTTCACTCATTCTCTGTGTGCGTGTCTCTTTCTGTATGTGTCTCTCTCTTTTTCACTGTCTGTGTGTGTCTCTCTCTGTGTCTCTCTCTGTCTCTCTCTCTCTGTGTCTCTCTCTCTGTGTCTCTCTCTCGTTCACTCTCTTTGTCTGCCTCTCTCTTTCACTCACTCTTTCTCTGTGTGTCTCTCTGTCTGTGTGTTTGTGTGTGTGTGTGAGACTCTCTCTCTCTCTCTCTCTCTCTCTCTCTCTCTCTCTCTCTCTCTCTCTCTCTCTCTCTCTCTCTCTCTCTCTCTCTCTCTCTGTGTTTGTGTGTCTCTCTCTGTATCTCTCTCTCTTCCACCCTGCTGGAGAGTTTAATGGTTGGAGAGAAATTCAGGCCTCGGAGGCCGTGAGTGGGTGGTCTCCGGATGAACCACGGATGAAAGGAAGGAAGCCGTGGGTGGGTGGGTGGGCATCAGGTGAGCCCTGCCTGTTAGAAGGAGAAGGGAAGGGGCTGTCGCTGGGCAGGATTCCTGCAAGAGGATGGAGAAGCTTTCTTGCCCCCCGCCCCCCGTCCTCACCTCACCCGAAGGGAAGGGATGATGGGTGGTGAAGTAACCCTCTAGTTTGAAATGTCTGCACCAAGGACCCCACACTCCTCTTCTTCCTCCTCCTCCTCCTCTCTGCAAACCTCACTCCCTTCTAGCACTGATGACGTAACCTAGTTGGGTCATGAAACGTCTGCAAGAAAACCACCAAGCTCAGAGAGCACCAAGGAGCCCACAATCCCTTTTGTCCTCTTCCTCCTCTTCTCCTCTTCCTCCTCCTCCTCCTCCTCCTCCTCCTCTTCCTCCTCCTTCTCACAAACTCCCTCCTTCCTCTGGTCCCTCCTGAGCAGTTATATAATCTTGTTAGCTTAACATGGAGAAAATTAAAGGCGAAAGGGAAATTAAGTAAATTGCCTTCGCTTATATAGATCAGCCGCCGGTGCATTAAGCCACGGGCTGACCGCCAAGCCATTAACGGGGGCCACTTGGTCCGACATACACACACACACCCCCGGGAGGGAATTTGGATCCCTGGAATGAACAGAGCAGCTGTTGAGAATCGAAGCTAAACTTCCTCGGGTTGTGGAAGGAGGCCTGTAAGCTGCTGGAAGCCATTAAGGGGAGGGCTGGATTTCTCAACAAGAACAGAACAGAGTGGAACAGAACAGGGCAGAAGAGAATAGAGGACAGGACAGAATGCTGAATAGAAAACTGATTAGAACACAACAGAACAGAGTAGAACAAATCAAGACAGTACAGAACAGAACAGAATCAAACCATAGGATTGAAAGGGACCTTGGAGGTCTTCTAGTCCAACCCCCTGCTCAAGCAGGACCATTCCAGATAAATGGTGGTCCACTCTCTTCTTGAAAGCCTCCAGTGATATGGGGGAGGTCTCCTGTTTGAGGAGGGGGTCGGATTAGAAGACCTCCAAGGCAACCCTCTTATTCCACATCCTCTGCGGTGGGAGATCCCTCAGAGCGAAGACTGGCAGGAATTAATGCTAATATTCATCCATTTTTCTCTGCTCCAGAGAGAGAAACGTACTTTGGCAGGAGACACATCGCCCCGGAGATAATTGGAAAACTTTGTGTACAGAACAGCTTATCTCAGGCAACGCAAATAGCATGTTTATCTTCTTGTCCCTGGGTTTCATCTGCCGATCTATCCCTCCCTCCCATGGTCTCCTTGCCCCCCCCCCTGAGCTCTCCGGAATCGTAGTCTCCCAGGGCTGGAAGGGACCTTGGGGGTCTCCTGTGAAATGATCCAGATACTTATTGGGAGGTTCACCAGGGAGCAACCAGGTGGCCTATATTCAGTTGTTTTAAATGGGCTGCAGTTATATTCTGTACAGGTACGGAAGGAAGGAAGGAAGGAAGGAAGGAAGGAAGGAAGGAAGGAAGGAAGGACGGGAGGAAGGAAGGAAGGAAAAGGAGGGAGCAGGGAGGGAGGGAAGAAGGAAGGAAAAGGAAGGAGGAAGAAGGAAGGAAGGAAAAGGAGGAAGGAGGGAAGGAGGGAAGAAGGAAGGAAAAGGAGGAAAGAGAGAAGAAGGAAGGAGAAGGAGGAAGGGAAAAGGAGGAAGGAAGAAAGAAGGACAGAAGGAAAAGAAGGAAGGAAGAAGGGAGGGAAGAAGGAAAGAAAAGGAGGACGGAGGGAGTACGAAGTAAAAATAGGGAGGGAAGGAGGAAGGAAGGAAGGAAGGAAGGAAGGAAGGAAGGAAGGAAGGAAGGAAGGAAGGAAGGAAGGAAGAAAAAGAAGGAAGGAGGGAGGAAGGGAAGAAGGAAGGAAAAAGAGGAAAGAGAGAAGGAAGGAGAAGGAGGAAGGAGGAAGGGAAAAGGAGGAAGGAAGAAAGAAGGACAGAAGGAAAAGAAGGAAGGAAGAAGGGAGGGAAGAAGGACAGAAAAGGAGGACGGAGGGAGTAGGAAGTAAAAATAGGGAGGGAGGGAGGGAGGGAGGGAGGGAGGGAGGGAGGGAGGAAGGAAGGAAGGAAGGAAGGAGAAAGTGTGGGAAGTTATCATCCAGCCCTCTCCAAGAAAAAAGAAATATCCTAGGAAATATTGAAAAGGCAGAATATTTCTCTGGATATGAAAAAAAAAACATGTTTTAAAAGACAGAATAGTTGCCTGTAGCTTCCTGCCCATCCCCACTGTTAATGGGCCATTAAGAAGGCCAAGCTAGTCCCTTTTACATAATAAAGACCTCTCCACTGCAGCCCCTGGGGGGATGGGAGTAAAGGCATGATAATATTGGCCCTTTACTCAACTGGCCACATGGCATCTGAGAACTCCTCCATACCTGGATTCAAAACACAGCCTAGAGAGTAGCCCCCTGCATGGCCCCATGGGAGTCTGACAACCAATCAGAATACATTTCTTACACAGGAACAGGAAACAGAGAGGTGGGACTGAACAGGTTATAAAAAGCCTGGCAAGCCCCTCCCTCAGCCCTTCCCTTCTTCTCCACCAACATTGAAGCATGTGATCCCCTTTTCTGTTCAGGAGCTCAAGCCACGAGGTCCTGTCCACCATTAAAACCATCTTTCCAAGCAGCCTCCATGTCTCCAGTGTCTTTTCCCCCACTTGGAGCCGAACCCAGAAGGACATTTCTTTCATCAGAAGGAAAATGAGGGAGGAGGGAGGGAGGGAAGAAGGAAGGAAAAGGAGGAAAGAGAGAAGAAGGAAGGGAAAGGAGGAAGGGGGAAGGGAAAAGGAGGAAGGACGGAAGAAGGACAGAAGGAAAAGAAGGAAGGAAGAAGGGAGGGAGGAAGGACAGAAAAGGAGGACGGAGGGAGTAGGAAGTAAAAATAGGGAGGGAAGGAGGAAGGAAGGAAGGAAGGAAGGAAGGAAGGAAGGAAGGAAGGAAGGAAGGAAAATAATCTCCCACTTTAAAAAAACCGTCCATCGTCATCACAAGAATTCTTGTCTTAATTAGCCAAAATACAGGAAAACCCTCCATCCCATAACCCATATTTTAGCTATTAACAAATCAAAGAAGCAGCATCTCTCCTTATCCAATTTGTCAGCAAGCAGTGCTGTAAAATCTTAAAATTCACGAAAAAACATGGAACCCAGTTTTCCTCCTAGCGAAACTCCTAACCGTAGGCAAAACCCCATTTCAGGGGGCGTCCGGTGGTCCCAAAATCACAGGGTAACCCTAAAACGTAACATTGCAACAAGAGAACCTTTCTCCTTTAAGAAGGGAGCCAAATTCCAATACATATTTAAAAGTGGGGGGGGGGGGAATGAATCTAATTTTAATTTCTGAACATCCGTGGGTCAAGAGGCTGTGGAGACCTCTGGGCCTCACCTTCCGTGCCGTACAAATCTCAATAACGGCATTAATTTTGCTTATTTATATGCCGTGGCGGAGAAACTTTCCACGAAAGGATGGTTTCATTTTTCCTGACCTCTTTTACAACTTGAAATTAATCCCTCTCATCACCTCTTCACTGGCATTTGAACTAATTAGCTTTAAAAAAAAAACAACGAGGGGGGGAAAATGTTAATTTTATAAAAAAAAACCTTTCCACTAAGTTTTGATTTGGACACGGTGTGGATTTCGTTTCCCTGCTCCGTTTTTCTCCAGCTCGCTTACTTCCCCAAAATGTCCTTGGGTTTAACTGCATGGCAACAACCCTGTGAGGTAGGACTGGGCTTAAAAACGGCAGCGTTATCAGATGCCAAAGACATCTCAAATATCCTGTCCTGTTTCCACTGAGTCCATCATGCTGTCCAAACTCAAACGATAATCTATTACACGCTGAATTGGCTTCGTAATTTTCTTGCAAAAGCCGATCCATAAAATTAACCGCATAAAAAGGTTGGAAGGGACATTAGAGATCTTCTAGTCCAACCCCCAGCTCAAGCTGGACTTCCCTTACATTTCCAAGCCAATGGCTGTCCAATCTCTTCTTGAAGACCTCTAGTGATGGAGCACTCACTTCTTCTGAAGGCAAGCTGTTCCATCCATCCATCTGTCAATCCATCCATCCGTCTTTCATGTATCTGATCTGTTTATCTCTGAATCTCATCATCCTAGCACTGGAAGGACCTTGGTGCCAGGCCCGCCGCCATCTTTTCTCTTGGATCTTTGGCCTGACACACTTTCTATTATTCTACTAGGCCTTTTTCTATGGTGGGAAAATACGGAGTTAGATGCTATGCAGCCATAACAACATCCTTTCTAGAAAGCCAAGGTCATTATCCTTTGTCTTAGCACCTCTGCACCTGGCCGGAACTGGATGGGTGGAAGCTGCCAGCGTGGCAGTGGGAGATTGGACCATGGGATGAACTTGTGGGTATTGAGGGCAAGATCTTGAACTTTCAACCGGGTGGGGAAAACCGGGAAGCTTTCAGATTCGGGTTTTCCCAGATGTGCCAACGTGGCTCTCTTCATAAATTGGAACAAATTTGAGCAATGCTTTGCTTCAGACTCTGATTTACTTTTGGAGGCTATTTGGAACCCTGAAAGTTGGAGGTCTTCTAGTCCAACCCCCTGGGAGACCCTCAATCACTCTGGACAAATGGCCGTCCAGTCTCTTCTTGAAAACCTCCAGTGTTTGGAGCACCCAAAACATCTGGAAGGAAACCGTTCCATGGATTAATTGATCTCACTGTTCAGGAAATTCCTCCTTAATTCTAGATCGGTTCTCCCTTTGAAAAGCTTCTATCCGATTTGAAAGAAGATAGAATCTTGGGGCTGGAAGGGACCTCGGAGGTCTTCTAGTCCAACCCCCTGCTCAAACAGGAGACAATAGACTACTCTCAACAAATGTTTTCCAATCTCTTCTTGAAAGCGCCAGAAAGTTGCACCTGCTCTACTCACTGGAGGTTTTCATGAAGAGAACGGACAACCATCTGCCTTGAATGGTCCAGGGTCTTCTGCTGGAGCAGGGGCTGGGCTAGAAGACCTCCAAGGTCCCTTCCAACCCTTCTCTCTTTGATTCGTTTCCTTCCTTTGCTTCTTGTTCTGCCTTCAGGTGCTTTGGAAAATACGTCAGCCCGAAGTCTTAACTTTAGGTTTACCACGATTGTAAGAATCAGTTCCCAAAATTGTTCACAGTGTGGCCATTTGCTCTTTTTTTCTTTCTTTCTCATCAGGTCCACCTTTAATTCTCCTCAAAACCAACCATCAGTCAGAGAATACCTTGGCTGTTTTGCGGGCAAGACATTAAAAGGGTAGAAAAAGCGACGTTTCCCTTTTAAATAAGTGCAAATTACTTACTTACTCAGGGCCTGGAAGGAGAAATGGTGGGAAATTAATTTGCTTCAGATTTTATCCAATTTTCTCCTCTAGAACCAATGCTGTTCTCCAATTAAGTAAATGTGTTTTAGAATGGGGTAAAATAATACCCATTAAGTCATTTCTATTGGGAAGGTTTCCCTTGCCAAAACAGCTAAGTTAGAAGGAACGCATATGGAAACGTATGTATCTGCATCTCCAGAAATTTTTAATTAAAAGCAAACTGGAGACTGGAAGGAAAAAGGAAAAAAGCAGAAAGGAGTGAGAATCCGTGGACTTCCCTCACTTAGTTGCAGAGGACTGAGTGGTGGGCTTGGCTGAGGACCACCCCCACCCCCGCCGATGTTTCGATGCCAAAACTAACTAACATGTTGTTAGTTGCGAAGTCGTGTCCGGCCCATCGCGACCCCCTGGATCACGTTCCTCCAGGCCTTCCTGTCCTCTCCCATCCTCTGGAGTCCATTCAAGCTCACACCGGCTGCTTCGGTGGCTCCATCCAGCCACCTCCTTCTCTGCCGTCGCCTTCTTCTTCTTTTGCCCTCCATCGCTCCCAGCTTTGGGCTCTTCTCCATGGAGTCCTTCTTCCTTCTCATCAGGTGGCCAAAGTCTTTGAGTTCCCTCTTCAAGATCTGCTCTTCTAAAGAGCAGTCAGAGTGGATCTCCTCTAGGACTGACCGGTTGGATGGCCTTGCAATCCAAGAGATTCAATGCAGGAGTCTTCTCAAGGGAGTCCTTCTTCCTTCTCATCAGGTGGCCAAAGTCTTTGAGTTTCCTCTTCAGGATCTGGCCTTCTAAAGAGCATCCAGGGTGGATCTCCTCTAGGACTGACCGGTTGGATGGCCTTGCAATCCAAGAGATTCAATGCAGGAGTCTTCTCAAGGGAGTCCTTCTTCCTTCTCATCAGGTGGCCAAAGTCTTTGAGTTCCCTCTTCGGGATCTGGCCTTCTAAAGAGCAGCCAGGGTTGATCTCCTCCAGGACTGACCGGTTGGATGGCCTTGCAGTCCAAGGGACTCAATGCAGGAGTCTTCTCCAGGGAGTCCTTCTTCCTTCTCATCAGGTGGCCAAAGTCTTTGAGTTCCCTCTTCAGGATCTGGCCTTCTAAAGAGCATCCAGGGTGGATCTCCTCTAGGACTGACCGGTTGGATGGCCTTGCAGTCCAAGGGACTCAATGCAGGAGTCTTCTTCTCCAGGGAGTCCTTCTTCCTTCTCACCAGGTGGCCAAAGTCTTTGAGTTCCCTCTTCAGGATCTGGCCTTCTAAAGAGCAGCCAGGGTGGATCTCCTGACCGGTTAGATGGCCTTGCAGTCCAAGGGACTCAATGCAGGAGTCTTCTTCTCCAGCACCAGAGTCCAAAGGCCTCCATCCTTTGGTGCTCAGCCTTCCTTGTGGTCCAACCTTCACAGCCGTCCATGGCAACTGGGAAACCATAGGAACTGGGGAACCCTAGCAAAGATTTAAATTCATTTAAAGCTGGGTGGCTTTAAGATGTGTGGACTTCAACTCCCATAATTCCCTAGCCAGCCTTGACCTTCAAACCTAGAGCAGAGAGACTGCAGAGGAAGGATTAAAGGAGAGTAAGCAGGCCCCAACAGAGATACAGATCAAAAGGAATGCCTTAGCCTAGCACCAAGGAAATTCTGGGAGCTGGTGTCTGGGGAATTATGGGAGTTGAAGTTCACCCATCTTAGATTCACCGCGTTTGAGGGTGGGGGGAAATACTGGTTTAAAGCTTTGCAATCATTTGGTGGGTCAAGTCTGATTAGGAGCTATCCTCAAATCTCACATCCATTTGTGCCAAATTATCTACGGTTCTCTGGCTTGGACAAGAGAAGGGGGTCATCCCAGGGGGTCTCCAACCATCTGACCACTGAAATCCTGGCTCCCAGCCCGAACAACTCGATTTTGCTAAGACCCCAAGAATCCACGGAAAATAGAGAAGGAAATTAAACATGAAAATTTAATTAAACCATTGCCTGATCACTCTCTGTGGAATGGACACTGGCAGCCAAGATTATTTGTAAGAGAGCAATAATTGCACCTAATTAGGATACGAATCAACCTGCAGTGGGTGGGGGTGGGGGGTGAGTGGGGGTGGGGGGGAGGCATTGCAAACCCCCCTTGTCCAATAAACATTCGGGGGAGCCGAATCTTATTAAAGTTATGTTTTATAGGCCCAATTACATGCCAGCTTCCCTTCGGTTTTATTCACGGGACTCTCACCCTGATTTAAACCCTACGTGGGCATTTAATGCGGAGACGTCCCAGTGGCAAGCTTTGATCATTGCAGAAATTAAGCTGGGGAGGGGGAAGCACAAACACACAGAGACACAATCTGCAAAGGGGTTGTGTAGCCAGCACCTCCAGGCTCAATTCTTGGGATTGAGGAGGACTTTCCTGATAGCCGGATCAATTCATCGGCGGAAGGGCTCCCGTCCAGAAGTCGCAGTTGATCCATCTCTGGAGGTTCTCAAGAAGAGATTGGACAACCATTTGACTGGGATGCTGTAAGGTCTCCTGCTTGAGCAGGGGGTTGGACTAGAAGACCTCCAAGGTCCCTTCCAATTCTGTTATTCTCTTGAGGTAGCTACCGTATTTCCACCCCGTATCCAAACAGTGTTTCCTTGCAGAGCTACCGTCTTGATGGGCCTGAGGAGAAGACCTTTCCAGAACCTTCAAGCTGGAAGAGACCTTCGCTCGATGCAAGGGGCTAAATGAAAGCTTTCTCCAGAGGTGGCAGCCCGTCTCTGCTGGGACACCGAAGGTTCCCATCATCCACCGAGGCGACGCTTGTTCCCCCTCCGAACCCCCCCACCCCCCAAGGAAGCCAGAGGCGTTGCTGATCCTGGCAAAAGTGAGCCAGGTGAGGCGGGGAGCTAAGGACCCAGCCGCTCCAGAGCTTTGCTCCTCTTTCATTCTACCTGCCAAGTTTTTCTTCTGACGGGGAGCGCTCCGCTGTGAAGTCCCTTTTAAGCTTCCCCTCAACACGCAGCTCTCCTCCTCCTTTCAAAGCACAATCATACGGAATAATTCAGAGCGGTGGTGTGAAACACCTTCTACCCATTGCAGGAGAGGGAGATCAAAGAGGACAAAAGAGAGTATCAGAAAGAGAGAGCGGGGGAGAGAGAGAGAGAGAGGAGCTGGGGGGCTCTGCTGTGACCCATTGCTGGGCCTTCTAATGTCTCCCTTTGAGAGTATTTGAGGCCTTTGGTAGGAATCAGAAGGCTACCTCTGCGGAGATTCATCCTTTCGATTTGTCTTTTCCATTCAAGCAGGAATATAGCTCCTTCTCTCCCCCCACCCACCCACGCACCCCCTGGAACAGAACTCACTTCCACAGGTTCCAGTGCATTGGAGGCTTTCAAGAAGAGGTCCAGGGTCTCCTGCTTGAGCAGGGGCTTGGAGTAGAAGGCAGGAATGAAAGGCAGATCATCGAAGAACCTAGAACTAAGGAGGAATTTCCGCCAGTGAGAACAATGAATCAATTGTCTCCAGAGGTTGTGGGTGATCCGTCACTGGAGGTCTTTAAGAAGAGATTGGACAGTCGGGATGGTAGAGGGTCTCCTGACTGAGCAGGGGGTTGGACGAGAAGACCTCCAAGGTCCCTTCCAACTCTATGTTCTATGATCGTTGAGAAAGACCCGTGGCTCAATGTTAGTTGCCTACCTTAAGGAAAATTCAAGCTTCTCCTAATGTGTCCATCTCTTCTTCTCGTCCCCAGGGTACTCCTATGGGCAGTATGTCCTGGGCTGGGGTCCTCTGGACATTTGAAGGACATCAGGGGCTCCCTTCCGGTCATTAGCAGAACATAAATGATATTCCCTTACATTTCCATCGGACATTCTACGGTGAATCTGTTCTGACTTCTGCTTCCCCAAAAAGCAGGAGGCAAAACCCCTTTGATTAAACGAATGTGAGTTCCTCCCATTCCCATTCAGTCTTTCAAAGGAATATTTAAGACCACAGAGCTTATCTAGCTTGGAAAGCTGCCATATCGATATTTTCCAAAGGAGGCGCTGTGCAAGGAAAGATTTGGCTCAGAGTCTCTGAGATTCACGGACAGATCTCCACACTCCTGGAACGAATGAACGAATGAACTAAAGGTCTTCTGCAAACTCCCCTCCCCTTTCGCTCCTCTTCGATTTCCTCTGGGGGAGGGGGCATTCACTGTCCACCTGTGGCTTTACTCCCAGGTCGACCATGATTTCTCAGCTGTTCTTTTCTTCTGGCAGCTCTGCTCATGCGCACACTGGGAACAGGCTCCAGCTGTTCTTCTGCCTCACTGATGTCTGACTCCGAAGGCAGCTGATAGCTGTCAGAGGGCCCTGGCCCCCTCTCTGCCTCCGACACAGAGCCCTCCTCAGAGCCTTCCCCAGACTCCAGGACTGGCCCATCTTCCTCCCCAACCCTCCTCACTCTCCGAATCTGCTGCCAGCTCCACTGGCCACTGGCCGGCCACAACAGAATCTCCCACTGCAGGTTCAACACTTCTCCCCATGTCTTCTTCTAATCAAGATTTGGAAAGTATGTTTAGATGTCTCCAGAGAGCTCCAAATTAAGATTTTGGAGACCTCCAGGGGTCTTTAGAGATCTCGGGGAATCAAAGTTATGAACGTGATCATGGGTCTGAGGCAGTGGTGGGTTGTAATGTTCCCTGGGCGTCATTGGTAGGGCACATCTCAGGATGTTATGTTATGAACTATCAGGATGTTATGGCGTTTTAGGAGTTTGTTTTCTCCTGTGTGGTTCAGCGTGGCTCTGCATGCCCTGGTATGAACTGGGCCATGGATGACCGCTACACTTACACAAGGAACTATAGTACAACAGTGGGTTCCAGGCGGTATGGCCCGGTACGGTCATACCCATGGCAGCCGGGAGCAGTGGACACTGTACCGGTACGATGGCTCGTTAGGCCCACCCGCCCAAATTCCTTACCTGTTTTTGAAGCAACCGGGGCAATTGCGCATGTGTGCACAGTGTGTGTCCCCTGCTCAACCTCCACCAAGCAGCTGGGTGCCGCAGGGCGGTGGCATGCGCATGCCTTATGCCCGATGAGGACACCCAGCCGCGCGCGCAGGATACCAGTAGCGACGGGAACCAGAACCCACCACTGATCTGTGGGGCCTCTGAAGCAACGAAGACTTTGACAAAAGGACAAATTCTGTTGAAGTTAAACGGGGCCACTCGCCTTCTCAACCGCGCACGGAGAGCCTTGTCTCCGAGACGCCGCGGAAAAGGAGAAAGTGGCTTTCAAGGAGTTTGGGGGGTGTTCCGTTGCCAAGCGACGGGTGATACGGCGATTTGAGGAGCACCCCAAGCTCCAGAACGTTAGCCAAGGCTGACCAGAGCCAAGGTTCCTCAGAGCTGAAGGCTTCCCAGAGAATCTGTTTGTTTTCCCTGACATAATTTCGCAATCTTGATGTTTAAGCCTTCCTCTTCCCTGTTTGAAATGCTATAGATAATTTAGGGCAATAACACTTAAATTATGACTCATCTGCCATAACTATAAATTATACATTTTTCCAAATGAATATTCAAGGCTTCCCATTCAAAGTAGCAGCTGGGGATGGGGGGGGGAATCTGCTCCCCACCAAGTTGAGGTCCAAAGTGTGGGCTTCGGTTGTTGTTGTTGTTGTTGTTGTTGTTGTTGTTGTTTTAAAAAAAATGAAATGTGGGGAAGGAGAGGGGGGGCGGGAGGGAGGGAGGAGCCCTCCGTTAAGCAGGGAAGAGTTGTGGGTTCGAGGCCACCGAAGTGAGCAAAGTTTAAATAGGAGAGCAGCCTTTTTCCCTTCCAAGTGCCTGGAGGGAGTGAAAGCCTTCGTCGGTCCTCCCATCCGTCCAAATCCTTATGTGTGGAATAAAAAATAAATAAGAAGTTGCATTCTTAAAAAGCAGAGGGGGGGTTGCGATCTTTTGGGGAGGGAAGAATATTTGGGCACGGCTGAATTTTAAGAGCCGGTTCACGAAAGGTTTCCTCAAAATGTTAGGGCAACACGGAAGGTGGAATAATAGGGTTGGAAGGTCCCTTCCTACAATCCCTGGTCAATTAACCAGCCTCCAGAGATTGCGGGTGCTCCATCACTGGTGGTCTCCGAGGAAAGATGGGCCGTGGTATAAGGCCTCCTGCTTGACCCGGGGGTTGGACTAGAAGACCTCCAAGGTCTCTTTCAACTCTGCTTACTCTACAATCCCAGATCAACTAGTCAGGCGTGCCTCTATCACTGCAGGTTTTCAAGAAGGGATTGGACAGCCATTTGCCGGGAATGTTTATAGGGCTTCGTGCTTGAGCAAGGGGTTGGACTAGAAGACCTCCAAGGTCCCTCCCCGCTCTGCTATTCTATGTTCGACATTCTCAGCGTCTCCACTTGTAAAAGGAAGATGGTTTCAAGTATCAGTTGTGGAGGAACACAACTTATTGTCTATAAAGCGCCTGGATTGACCTCCATGCGGCCCATGGGACGGAGAAGTGGAGCCAGATGGCCCCTTGGCCTCCTTCACCGGAGCCCCTAGAGAAGGCAGTGCCTGTAAGAATATCCATGGCTCTAAAATGATCTGTTCAATTGCCTTGAAAGGATTGAATTAACCGATCGATCCTTCGAAGCAGATGGAAAGCAACGCGTCCAACTTCATTTGCTCTGACGCGAAAGGATTCTCCCTTCCGCGCCTCGTAAATAAACAACTTGGGCTGAACAGTCTGAATCGATACCCGTCCAATAAGCCGCCATTCGGAGGCGGAACCTGATCGGATTCAGATGTCGGAATCCAACAGGGCCGGGTTTTGGATCCAGCTCCAGCGTCGGAAGAGACTCCAATCGATTTGGGGAGATTGATTGCGAGGGTGGAAGTGAATTAGGCACAGTTCGGTCTGAACAAACTCAGTAGGTGAGGAAGATCCGAGAGAGGTGGGAGGTTAAATATATATTAGTATAAATTATAAAGAATAGAGCAGAACAGAATAGAATAGAATAGAATAGAATAGAATAATATAACAGAACAGAGCAGAACAGAATCAAATCGAATAGAATAATAGAACAGAACAGAATAGAATAGAATAATATAACAGAACAGAAGAGAATCGAATAATAGAACAGAACAGAACAGAATTGAATAATAGAACAGAACAGGAATTGAATTGAATAATATAACAGAGCAGAACAGAATAGAATAATAGAACAGAATAGAATAGAATAACAGAACAGAACAGAACAGAATAGAATAGAATAGAATAGAATAGAATAGAATAATAGAGCAGAACAGGAATAGAATAATAGAATAGAATAGAATAGAATAATAGAGCAAAACAGAACAGAATAGAATAGAATAATAGAACAGAACAGAATTGAATAATAGAGCAAAACAGAACAGAATAGAATAATAGAACAGAACAGAATAGAATAATAGAGCAGAACAGAACAGGAATAGAATAGAATAATATAACAGAGCAGAGCAGAATAGAATAATAGAAGAGAAGAAAATAGAATAGAATAGAATAGAATAGAATAGAATAACTGAACAGAACAGAATAGAATAATAGAGCAAAACAGAACAGAACAGAATAAAATAATAGAACAGAACAGAATAATAGAACAGAACAGAATAATAGAGCAGAACAGAACAGAACAGAATATGAACAGTACAGAACAGGAACAGAACAGAATAATAGAACAGAACAGGAACAGAACAGAATAGAATCAGTTCTTGGCTTACAACAGTTCATTTAGTGACCATTCAAAGTTACAGCGGCACTGAAAAAAGTGCCTTGGGACCGTGTGTTTCACATTTACGACCGGCACAGCTTCCCCGTGATCACGTGATCAAACTCCAGTCCCTTGGCAACTGGGTTCATATTTATGACGGTTTCCCGGGGTCAGGCAATCCCCCTTCGGCGACCATTTGCCCAGCAAAGCCAAGAGTGAAGCAAGATTCACTTAATGACCGTGTTACTATCTAAAAAAAATAACCGCGAGGATTCCCCTTAACCACTGTGGCAAGAAAGGTCGTAAAATGGGACGAAACTCACCTAACACACAGTTGTCGTTGTGGTTGTGCATCCAAAGAGTCCCTGTGAAGTCAAGCCCTCCGTGTCTCCTAGGAGGGGGGGGGGCAGGGCAATTGGGGCTGGGGGGAGGGAGAGAGAATTGCGGGGGGGGGTTATTTCATTGGAAAAGATTTGTCCACAAAGGCTGGTCCAGAGGCCATCATAAAGACTTAATTTTTGACCTCGAGCCCTCAAGGCAGCTAGTCCTCAGTTTAACCACTCGCGGCAAAAAAAAAAAAAGGTCATAAAATTTGGTGTGACTCACATAACGGCCAACCTGCTTAGCAACCGAAATGCTGTTTCCGATGGTGAGGATTCCCCGCATCCGTCCTGCAGGGAGGGGCAACTTCCCCACCTCCAGAGACCCCCCCTGCCCCCAGCTTCCGCGAGAGCCCTAATATCCCGTCTCTTTCGGCAAGAGGAAACGGAGGGCCATTTTTATCCCCCCAAGAAATCCTAAATAAGACTCCTCTCCTTCGCCCCGGACGGACGTGGTTGTTATTCTCCTGCTCTTCACTCTTCTCCTCCCTGCGGGTGATTGGAGAGGGCTTCCCACCCACCCGGACGGAGAGATCTCAGATGCAATTACTGTCACTTCCCTGGGAGATGATGCGGCTGAAGGCAGAGAGGAGAAGCCTTTGCCGTGGAGGAGAAGACACCCTTGACGTAGATATGGAGCAACGTGTGAGAGGAGCTGTCTTCCTTGGATCAGTGGGGACGGAGGGGCATCAGACAAGGCCCAATGCTGGTTGCAATTAATTGACAATCTGTCTCGGGAGCCTTCTGGCTCACCTTCAGGAAACAACCTTTCATGTGTCTTCTTCCCACGGCGGAAGATCATGGTGTTATCTCCCCCTTCGTTTAATGATCTCCAAGAATAGCATCCATGGAGATCCAGGGAGGCTTCTGGGAGGGCTGTTCTCTCCACGGCTCTCTTCTGGCCACCTCCAGAGGTGGAGATGCTTAGGGAGAAAGTCTGCTCCAAGGAGGAACTACAGAATTTTCCTCCTGGAAGTTCTCATGTTATAGCAAAATTAAGATCTGCCCTTTTACTTACGTAAAGAATAGGAGCCAACACCACCGATTTCCAAGAGAAGACAGGTTTTATTTGAACGCGTTCAAGAGCCCAGTCTGATTCGCATCAAAACTGAGCTACCTTCGGTATCCTTTGGCAGATTTTTTTATACTTTCGAATTGATTATTACAAATCATACAGACGTCACACAGGCGTATACATTTTAAGGTCATAAACTTCTTACTTAGGTCAGTAAAGGACATTTCGGGAAAGTTACAAATATTTCGGGAAAGTTACAAATACATGACTCTCATAAGATCCCCAAAACATAATAGGGAAGTGAAGTGAAGATAATAGGGAAGTGAATCTTGGTTACTCATGAAGCTCACAAGAAGATTGCTAAGATATTGCTAAAGTATTGCTAGCATATTGGGTTTCTATTGCTAAAATACAAGTTGAACTTTTGTTGTCCTAAAACTGTCACTATGTCGCGTGCGTCTAGGATTAATGTTTGTGGTTAACTGCCCACCCAGATTTCCTGCTTGCCAAAAAGCACACATTCTAAGTTCCCCTTTTTAGAGATGCAGGAAAATAAGGAACTATCTTTTTTTAAGGCAAAAGGGCATATACAGAGTGCTATTTCTAAGCATTAGAATTAGAATATTTAGCCTGATTAAGTATTGGGGGGTTCACTTGTGTACCCCGTGCTGCATCACTCAGAGAAGGTCACCTAGAAGATCTCAGGAAAGGTCACCTAGATGCCTCAGGAAAGCTCTTGGCATGAGACGTGGGGGGCTCGGCTGACTACCTAAAGCGGGGTCCAGAAGTCCAATGGAAGTTGAACCAAAGGACCCCTGAGGACAGGACAAGAAGCAATGGGTGGAAACTAATCAAAGAGAGAATCAACCTAGAACTGAGGAGGAATTTCCTGGCAACGAGGACAATTGATCAGTGGAACAGAAGTTGCCTCCAGAAGCTGTGAATGCCCCAACACTGGACGTCTTTAAGAAGAGGTTGGATGTCCATTTGTCTGTAGTGGTGTAGGGTTTCCTCCCTGAGCAAGGGTGGGGGGGAGGCTGGACTAGAAGACCTTCAAGGTCCCGTCCAACTCTGTTATTCCATTCGAAGTAGAGTTCCTTCACACATCCAGCCATTTCGGGTTGAAATGAGAACTCCATTGTAATGCTCTCTGGGAATATTCTTGAAAGGCAGATTGGAAGGGACCTTGGGGGGGGGGTCTTCTCACCCAACCTTCTGCTCAAGCAGGAGACTTATATCCCCCCCAGTGACATGATTGACCACCTGCAACTTTTGAAGGGAAGCCAATGGCCACTGTCGGGGAATTCCTGCTTAGTTCCAAGTTCCTTCTCTCCTTGATGAGTTTCCACCCGTTGCTTCTTGTCCTGCCTTCAGGGGCGTTGGAGAAGAGGTGGAAACACCCCCCCCTCTTCTTTGGGGCAGATGGGAGGGAGGGAGGGAGGGAGGGAGGAAAGAAGGAAGGAAGGGTTTTCCTCCAGGCCTTGGTGCTCCATCCCTGGAGGCCTTCAAGAAAAAAGCAGGGCAGCTCTTCATATATTGGGAGATGCTCTCATGTCTCCCCCTGGTCCTTCTAACAGGAAGAAAAGCTACAGTCAGGGCACCAGTTGAGCCCCCAGAAGGAATGGGGCAAGGAAGGGGGGGTCTCACAAAGGAGTCTAGATTGGTCTAGAAACTACCAACAATCCTCAATTTACAACCGTAACCAGGACCAACACTGAAGTTGCCGACTTTAGTAACCTTGGGTCTTTCTGTTCGCCGTAACACTGAACCGTCGCACATCGAGGATTTCCTGTTTAAGGTCATAATTCTTGGTTGACGGTTGGCACAGAATTTGCTCTGTGTCTTTTTTTCCCCGTCTATGTAAATGTGTTCTCTCTCTCTCTCTCTCTCCCCCTCTCTCTTCCTCTCCCTCTCTCCCTCTCTCCCTCCCCCTCCTTCTCTCTCTCCCTTTGTCTCTGTTCCTCTCCCTCTCTCCCTTTGTCTCTCTCTCTCTCTCCCTCCTTCCCCTCTCTCCCCCCTCCTTCTCTCTCTCTCCCTCCCCCCTCCTTCTCTCTCTCTCTTCCTCTCCCTCTCCCTCTCTCCCTTTTCCCTCTCATCTCCCTCCCTCCCTTTCTCTCTCTCTCTCCCCTCTCTCCCTCTCCCTCTGTCTCTCCCTCTCTCCCTCCCCCCTCCTTCACTCTTCCTCTCCCTCTCTCCCTCCCTCCCTTTCTCTCTCTCCCCCTCCTTCTCTCTCTCTCTCCCTCCCTCTCCCTCCCTCTCTCTCTCTTCCTCTCCCTCTCTCCCTCTCTGTCCCTCTCCCTCTCTCTCTCTCTCTCTCTCTCTCTCTCTCCCTCTCTCGTCATGCGTAATTTGCCTTCAGAGAAGTGGCTGATTTAGCTAAAAAATGAAGAGGGGGTCTTGTCTCCCCCTCCCCTCCCCCCCTCCCTCCCCGCCTCCAAATTAGCTCTTCTGATTTCAAACGGAAGCCATTGTCGCATCTGGCATTTAAGTGACAGCCTCTCTTTTGCATTAAAGCCGGTTGCGACTAAAGGATTCATCAAAGTGACAAGGAACACACAGGCAGGAGCCTCGCAACTCCGCCGCAGCCTCGCTTAGCCCCTCGCGGGAGAAATAAATGAAGGCCCTGGACCCGGTTCAATTATTTTTTTAATTTTCAGCAAAGTTAGTAAAAAGCAAGGAGGGAAGGAGGGAAGGCGGGCTGGGGGGGGGGGGTTTAAGAGGCCCAGCCAAAATATTCCATCAAGCCCTGGTTCCATTAAAGGCTTCCTCTGCGATGAATACTCAATTTCTTTCGCGAGCGATCTGGCGCGGCTGCGTTAGGAAATGTTTGCGAAACGCTGTCTGGGTTTCTGACTTCCTTCTCCGGCCCCTTTATCAGCTGCCGCTTAAGTGGCATCGCACACTCTACGCAGCCGAATGCACTTCTGAGAAAATGGGTTTTAATTAGTATGTCGCCAGGCAGCCGGCTGCGCTGCACTCCGGCGGTTCGGTTCCAGACACGGCCACGTCCCCAGACTGGGTGGGACCACCAGGAGGAAAATGTGTCACCAAAACGGCAACACAACCACACAAGGCCTCTGGTTGGCCCTGAAATGGAGCCAGGTTACAGGCGGGGGGCGGGGGTCCCTCTGCCCTACGACACCCACATGGCCCACCAAGGACGGGGAGGGAGAGCACTTTAGGGGTCCCATCGATTAGGGGATGACATCTAGTGGGACCACAAAAACAACCTTATGGGTAGAGATAGCAATAGCAGTTAGACTTATATGCCGCTTCATAGGGCTGCCCTCTCTAAGCGGTTTACAGAGTCAGCACATCGTCCCCACAGTCTGGGCCCTCATTTCACCCACCTCGGAAGGATGGAAGGATGAGTCAACCTTGAGCCGGTGAGATTTGAACTGCCGAACTGCAGAACTGGAGTCAGCTGAAGTAGCCTGCAATGCTGCATTTAACCACTGTGCCACCTCGGATAGATAGATAGATGATAGATAGATAGAGAGATAGATGGATGGATGGATGGATGGATGGATGGATGGATGGATGGATGGATGATTGATTGATTGATAGATAGCAATAGCAGTTAGACTTATATACCGCTTCATAGGGCTTTCAGCCCTCTCTAAGCGGTTTACAGAGAGTCAGCATATCGCCCCCAACAACAATCCGGGTCCTCATTTCACCCACCTCGGAAGGATGGAAGGCTGAGTCAACCCTGAGCCGGTGAGATTTGAACCGCCGAACTGCTGAACTAGCAGTCAGCTGAAGTGGCCTGCAGTACTGCACCCTAACCACTGCGCCACCTCGGCTGTAAGATGTATTTTCTTTGGGACGCCACCCCCCACCCTTGAGACACACCCACCCTGTTGCTTATTTGAAAGGCCCTAAAATGTGTTTTTGGGGGGGCCACAGAGGCAGAGCTGATCGAGTGGCTGATTCACAACATGGGATCATAGAGTTGGAAGGGACCCCGGAGGTCCTCTAGTCCAACCCCCTGCTCACGCAGGAGATCCTAAGCGATTCCAGGCACAAATCTACTCTTGAAAACCTGCAGGGTTGATTGTGTTGCGGCTGATACGGACTGTGGGGTATGCCTCGCTTAGCGACGGGAATTTGGGGCCTCAAATATTGGCTACCGAGGGCTATCTGCAGAGAGAAAGCTTTTCAGGAAAACAGTGCAATTTATCTCCACCCGTCCAGAGAAATAAAAACCCTCTTTCACTCAGATGGAAAAAGAATCATTCCCGACAGAATCGAAATGGGAAGGAAGAGAATACGAAAGCGGATCTCCGCGAGGGAGAAAGTCTACGCATTGAAATATAGTAAGAAGATGCTGAAAATCTGGGGTCTCGGCGGCTTCTCCTCTTTCTGTTTATTATACCTTTAAAAAAATACCCCACAAAAACAATCGGGTGATAAACTACACCTTTCCCACTTTTTACAAGCACAGCCTTGTAAAGGTTTTTGTTCCTAACATTTCAGGTTTTAAAAATCAAATATTCCCTGATATTATTGTTCCGCTGATATATTCAAATATATCAGCGGGACAATAAAGAATGGAAAGAAAAACCTTTTTTTTTTTTAAAGTGGAGCTTCTCACGGACGGATGGAGGAATTATCAAAATGTGTAAGGGAAGGAGGAAAAAAATAATACATTTAAAGAGACCCAGCCTGCCTTCCCATCTTTATAAATAAAGGGGCTGCGGATTCATTCCCCATGCAAAATGTTTCCGACTAGCTCGGGGTTTTTAAAAGCATCTAATTTCCAAGTTCTTCCGAGGATAAAGAGTTTAATTATGGAATGGAAATTCGGGCCGGGAACTAGGGATAAATGTTTAATATTGTTCTCTCCCTTTTTCTGCAGATCGTCTGGTTAAAGTTTGAATGGGCCGACTTGGAGATAAGAAGGAGCTAATTAATGCCTTGATCAAAGTCCCAAAGTTTGTAGATACAGATGAAGCTCAAGGCTCAGAGAATCCAGACTAGGGTTGCCAATGGGGGAGGAGGAGGCTGGGAACTGTAGTCCAGGGACGTTGGGTGGGTTAGGGAGTCCCATCTCTTCCACAGGGAATGTAGAAAGTTTTTTTTGGGGGGGGGAGAACTTGGTGGGACTATCTCTTCAAAGAACTTCTGGAGACGGAGGAAACTTCTAACAAGGGGCAGGAGGAGGAGAGTTAGGATTCCATTGCAATTCCACTCATCTTGGAAGGAAACTGAAAATCGACATAATCAAAGTGGATGATGGGAAGGCCTAGAGTCTAACCACCTTCCTCGCCTTCCCAATTCAACTCTCAGAGACACAGAATCTGTTGCTGATGGTCAGCCATGCTGGGAACTGCAGTCCAGGGAGACTGGGAGGACTAGAGGGGGCCCAATCTTTGGTTGTGAAGGTAGAAAACTGGACATGAGCCCAGGTTGGGGGTGGAGGAGGAGGGAGGGAGGGAGGAGGGAAGGAAGGAAGGAAGGTGAGGAGGAGGAGGAGGAGGAAAAGACGAAGGGAACAGAAGGAGGGAGGGAGCAAGGAAGGAAGAGGAGGGAAGGAAGAGAAGGAGAAGAAGGAGAAAGGGAGGAAGGAAAGAAATGAGGAGGAGGGGAGGAGGAAGGAAGGAAGAGGAGAACGAGGAGAAGGAGAGGGAGAAGGGAAGGAGCAAGGGAGGAAGGGAGGAAAAGAAGGAGGAGGAAAGAAGGAGGAAGGAAGAGGAGAAAGAGAAGGAGGAGGGAGGAGGGAAGGAAGGAAGGACGGATTGGAGGAGGAGGAGGAGGAGGAGGAGGAGGAAAAGAAGAAGGGAACGGAAGGAGGGAGGGAGCAAGGAAGGAAGAGAAGGGAAGGAATAGGAGAAAGAGAAGGAGAAAGGGAGAGAGGAAGAAAGGAAGGAAGGAAAGGGAGAGAGGAAAGGAAGAAGGAGGAGGAAAGGAGGAAGGAAGGAAGAAGAGAACGAGGAAAAGGAGAAGGAAAGGAGCAAGGAAGGAAGAGGAGGGAAGGAAGAGAAGGAGAAGAAGGAGAAAGGGAGGGAGGAAGGAAGAAAGAAAGGAAAGGGAGAGAGGAAAGGAAGAAGGAAGAGGGAAGGAAGAGAAGGAGAAGGAGGAGCAAGGGAGAAAGGAAAGAAAGAAAGAAAGAAAGAAAGAAAGAAAGAAAGAAAGAAAGAAAGAAAGAAAGAAAGAAAGAAAGAAAGAAAGAAAGAAAGGTATTTCTGAAAAACACCCGCAAGGACTTCATTAAAGCAAGTGTTTGCTGAGAGGTTGGGGGCTCAGAGGAGCCGCCGTTAAATCCCAGCGTTTTGTGTGGAATTAACAGCCGGAATGATTCTCCGTGCTGACATGCAGGCCTTTCCCCCCCCCCCTCCCTCCCTCCCTCCCTCCCTTCTTCTGGAATAAATTAGCCCGTCTCCACTCTGGGCGAAGGGAGGAAGAGCAGAGAGAAAGAGCGGGGAAATGCTTAGCCAACATCTCCGGGAGTCTCCCCTCTCCCTCTCCCTCCCTCTCTCTCTCCCTCTCTCTCGTTCTTCCTTTCTGTTCCCCCCCCCCTGAATCCCTGGCAGCCGCTCAGAGGAAAATCATTTTGATTTCAGCTTCTCTGCTTTGCTTCCCATTTCGCTCCAAGGCTCTTGGGGGGGGAGGGAGGGGGGTCTTGGGGAAGGGCCCCACGGCCGTCTTTGGGGGGGCCCAAACACTGGGTGGGTGCAGAACTCAGTGGGGGGGGCAATGTAGGTGTTAGGGGCGAAGTAGACACCCTAAGATTTGCCGTTTGATTAATTCAGCGTGTTCTGGTTTTACGGCCACGTTGTTTCAGCAAAACTCTGCGGTCATTTAGCCCTGATGATGTTCCCTAGCTGGGTCGTGAAAGGTCTGCGAGAAAATATCCAAGTTCAGAGAGCACCAAGGACCCCCTCCCCCCACAGCCCTCCTCCTCCTCCTTTACACACACACCCCTCCCTTCTAGCCCTGATGATGTTCCCTAGTTGGGTCGTGAAAGGTCTGCAAGAAAATATCCAAGTTCAGAGAGCACCAAGGACCCCCCCCACAGCCCTCCTCCTCCTCCTTCTCCTCTCCACTGCCTCTACTTTCATCCAAGGACGCAAGAGACAAGCTGAACGAGGCTCTCCCAAGCCGCACCGTGGGAGCCCTTCACTTGAAACGAACTCCCTGCAACAAGCCGGAGTCTATTTGCCACGGAGATTTCCTCCCGAGCTGAGAGCTCAGGAAGAATTAAGGTCCCTGGGGAAACCGGGCTCTCTTCGTTAGAGCAACGGCTCTTCAGCAAAGCCCCACTCCACGAGAGAGCGGAATGAGCATCCAATTCGGGAGCGTGTCTCCGCATGCGTTGGGAGAAATTGGCGCCTGGCTGAGAGAGAGAGAGAGAGAGAGACGGAGGGAGGGAAAGAGAAAGAGAGAGTGGGGGGAAGGAGGGGAGACAATATGCTTTGGAGAATGTCCCTTGGAGGGGGTTCTTTCCATGGGACGCTGGAGGGGAGGTTTTAATCCAGGGGTTGTTTTTTTTAATCCAGTGTTTTTGCAAAGATGGATTGGATCAACAAGTTATTTCTCTATGAGTGTGTGTGTGTGTAGGAGAGAGAGAGAGAGAGAGAATGTGATCCATCCATCCATCCCTCTGTCTGTCTGCCTGTCTGTCATGTTTCCTATTTGTTTATCTCAGAATCATAGAATCCTAGGGCTGGAAGGGACCTTGGAGGCCTTCTAGTCCAGCCCTCTTCTCAAGCAGGGGACCCTAGACCATTTCAATCGATCAATCAATGAAAATAGAGCTAGAAGGGACCTTGGAGGTCTTCTAGTCCAACCCTCGGCTCAAGCAGTGGACCCTAGACCATTTCAATCGATCAATCAATGAAAATAGAGCTAGAAGGGACCTCGGAGGTCTTCTAGTCCAACCCCCTGCTCAAGCAGGAGATCCTAGACCATTTCAATCGATCAATCAATGAACATAGAGCTAGAAGGGACCTTGGAGGTCTTCTTGTCCAACCCTCTTCTCACGCAGGGGACCCTAGACCATTTCAATCCATCAATCAATGAAAATAGAGCTAGAAGGGACCTCGGAGGTCTTCTAGTCCAACCCTCTTCTCACGCAGGGGACCCTAGACCATTTCAATCGATCAATCAATGAAAATAGAGCTAGAAGGCACCTTGGAGGTCTTCTAGTCCAGCCCTCTTCTCACGCAGGGGACCCTAGACCATTTCAATCAATCAATAAATGAAAATAGAGCTAGAAGCGACCTTGGAGGTCTTCTAGTCCAGCCCTCTTCTCACGCAGGGGACCCTAGACCATTTCAATCGATCAATAAATGAAAATAGAGCTAGAAGGGACCTTGGAGGTCTTCTAGTCCAACCCTCTTCTCACGCAGGGGACCCTAGACCATTTCAATCAATCAATCAATGAACATAGAGCTAGAAGGGACCTTGGAGGTCTTCTAGTCCAACCCCCTGCTCAAGCAGGAGGTTTTATACTATTCCAGACTCTTCTTGGATACCTCCAGCAATGGGGCACCCACAACATCTGGGGAGTGGTCTCACAATGGTGGGGAGCTTCAGCACCATATTCCCAACGTGATGTGTTTGCACCCCAAATCCGAGCATTTTCAGCCAATTTTTTGGGGGGGAAGTTCAGCATTTCTGCCGTCTCCGTCTCCCGGCTGGAGAAGGTTGCGTTCAATAAACCCCAGCACAAAAGTTGTATGATTTGTGAGACCCTCCAGAAAGGGGCTGTGGGACCTGTGAAGTAATTAAAGTTCTGTCAGATTCTCGGATAAGAAAACCTTATTTTATTGGGGGGGAAACGAGGCGATTCTGTGGTTTTGTGTTTCTTTTCCTTCTGGGGTGAGATCTTGATTTAATGCGCCCGGTGGAGAAATAAAGATTGTGGTGGAGGCTCAGTGGGAAAAACAACTCACCCCTTGATAGGTAGGTAGAATAACCGAGATGGAAGGGACCTTGGAGGTCATCTAGCCCAACCCCCTCCGCCTAAGCGGGAGACCCTACACCATTTCTGACAGGCGGCAGTCCAGTCTCTTCTTTGTGAATGTTTTCCTCTGTTAAATCCCGGCGTTTGAGGAAGGCAGATTGGGTGGGCAAAGACCGAGGCTCCAAAAATTATTTGCCAGAAAGTTCTGGAAAGGAGTAAGGGACCTCTCGTCGTAATGCGGAGAGAAAGAGGCGAAGAGAAGTAGGAGGCATCCATTCAGGCAGTCCTCGACTTACGACTATTTGCGGTATAACCACTGCTCGAAGTTATAAAGGCACTGAAAAAGGGGATATATGACTGGTCCTCGCACTTACAACTGGTCCTCGCACTTACAACCGGTCCTCGCACTCACAACTGGTCCGCACAATGATGTGATCGCAATTCACATTTATGACGTTTGCAGCGTCCCGGGATCACGTGATCCCCTTTCGCGACCTTCCGGCCTGCAAACTCAACGGGGAAGCCAGATTCACTTAACGACCGTGGCGTGGAAGGTCGTTGGATGGGACGAAACCGCGCTCATCAACGGTCTGGTTGAGCGAGGGACGTTTTTTGTGGTCGTAAGTCGAGGACCGGCTCCCTTCTGGTCTATTTGAGGGAAGCGGCAGTCCCTGGGGCTTCACAACAGTCACACTTGTGAGTCAGTGTGTGTGTGTGTGTGTGTGGTTCATCTCTGCGGGAGCAATGCGAAGGTTGGTGGTTTCTGTGTCTTTTCCTTTCCTCTCCCCCTCCTCTTTTTAATCTCCTCTTCCCGATGAGCAGCCGTGTTGGAGCGGCGTGTCACTCATCACACAAACATAATTGGATTGTGCAAAGTGTTACACTGTGAATTAACTTGACGGATGGGGGAAACGTCCCCATTATTAACCAGCTTCCTTGGGAGAATGGTTTTATGCCCCCGATTGGAAACAGGCTCCTCTCTCCCCCCTCCACCCAGGCAGCCGTTCGAAAGGTTTTCGCAAAAGGAGGATTTCGCTCTTCCACCTGCCTTGCTTTGCAACCGTTTATCTCCCGACGGGCAACGCAGAACGGCCTACAGCAGTTAGACTTATATACCGCTTCATAGGGCTTTCAGCCCTCTCTAAGCGGTTTACAGAGTCAGCATATATCGCCCCCAACAACAATCCGGGTCCTCATTTCACCCACCTCGGAAGGATGGAAGGCTGAGTCAACCCTGAGCCGGTGAGATTTGAACCGCTGAACTGCAGATAACAGTCAGCTAAAGTAGCTTGCAGTGCTGCATTTAACCACTGCGCCACCTCGGCCTGGAGAGCCAAGTGGGCCCCCCCCCCGGTTTTGGGGGTGGTCGAGACGAAACCGCTGACCAAGTAAAATAAGGAGACGAAGTAAAAACCACACTTGAATTCAGGTAAAAAGTGAAGTGAAACCACGAAAATTAAAGACAAAACAGAATAACCAAGTCAAATAAAGGCGAGATTGACATCCCTTTGTCTGGAATGGCAGAAGGTCCCCTGTTCAAGCAGGTGGGGGGGTTAGGCTAGATGACCTCCGAGGTCCCTTCCCAACTCTACGTTTCTGTATCAAAATGGAGGCGGCTGTGTTGCGCAGCCCTTTTTCCCCGGATGGCCCAGGGTCTCCAAGCAGGGGGTGGGTGGGCTAGATCAGTGTTTCTCAACCTTGGCAACTTGAAGATGTCCGGACTTCAACTCCCAGAATTCCCCAGCCAGCATTCGCTGGCTGGGGAATTCTGGGAGTTGAAGTCCGGACATCTTCAAGTTGCCAAGGTTGAGAAACACTGGGCTAGATGATCTCTGAGGTCCCTTCCAACTCTACATTTCTGTATCAAGATGGAGGCGGCTGTGTTGCGCAGCCCTTTTTCCCTGGATGTCCCAGGGTCTCCAAGCAGAGGGGGGGTTTGGGCTAGATGACCTCCGAGGCCCCTTCCAGCCCTGTCCTTCTGTTAACCGTCCTGTACTGACTAAAACATGATGGCTTTGCTTCATATGATTTCTTTTATAAATCCAGTAAATGAATAATTTTTCCCCCCCTTCCGTGATGGCCCTTAATGGAGTTGAGAGCGGATTCTCGCAGCCCCTAAATCCGATTCCATTTCAAGCCGGCCGGGCCAAGGAGCCCCGCGGCCAAATTCTCTCGGCCGTCAGCAGGGGAAGCCCATCCGGGCGCAGCTGAACTGCTGTCAAGACGGCCCCGGGAGGCCTCCTCCGAAGAGGGAGATGCCAAGTCCGAGCAGATGGAACCGAACCTGGCTTTTCCCCGTTGACAATTTTCTCCTGGAAGTAAATCATGTTTAACAACTTCCCGGGAAAACCGCAGATGCTGCTCCAATCTGGGGAGCTCGCAGGCGGAGAACGAGGCCTCTACCTGGGGCTGAAAGGCGGAGAAGGAGAAAGAGGGGGGGGAAAGACACAGGCCGGATGAAAGGGAAGCTGGGGAGAAGGGGCCTCGAAGGTTGCAAAACGAGCTGCCAGTTTTATTTCAGATTCGGATTCAGAATAAATCTGGAAGGGACCCTGGAGGTCTTCTAGTCCAGCCCCCTGCTCAAGCAGGAGACCCTAGACCATTTTGATCAATTTATCAATCAGAATGGAGCTGGAAGGGACCCTGGAGGTCTTCTAGTCCAGCCCCCTGCTCAAGCAGGAGGGCCTAGACCATTTTGATCAATTTATCAATCAGAATGGAGCTGGAAGGGACCCTGGAGGTCTTCTAGTCCAGCCCCCTGCTCAAGCAGGAGGGCCTAGACCATTCTGGACAAAGGCCTGTCCTGCTTTTTTCTTGAAGTCCTCCAGCGATGGAGCACCGATTTCTGGAGAAAAGTCCTTTCTTCCTTCCTTCCTTCCATCCATCTTTCCATCCTTCCTTCTTTCCTTCCTTGCCTCTTTCCTTCTTTCCTTCTTTCCTTCTTTCCTTCCTTCCATCCTTCCTTCCTTCCATCCTTCCCTCTTTCCTTCCTTCCTTCCTTCCCTCCCTCTCTCCTTCCTTCCTTCCCTCTTTCCTTCCTTCCTTCCCTCTTTCCTTCCTTTCTTCCCTCTTTCCTTCCTTCCCTCTTTCCCTCTTTCCTTCCTTCCTTCCTTCCCTCCCTCTCTCCTTCCTTCCTTCCCTCTTTCCTTCTTTCCTTCCTTCCATCCTTCCATCTATCTATCATCTCAGAATTCTACGATTGGAAGGGACCTCAGAGGTCCTCTACTCCAACCCCCTCCTCAAGCAGGAAACCATTGTACCATTCCAGACAAGCGGCTGTCCAATCTCTTCTTAAAAACCCTCCAGTTTGTGGAGCAGCCACAACTTCTGGTGTCCAGCTGTTCCGCGGGTTAATTGTTCTCCCCGCCAGGAAGTTTCTCCTTAGTTCCCGGTTCCTTCTCTCCTTGGCTGGGACTCCACCCATTGCTTGTTCTCCAAAGGGTTGCTTTGGAGAATAGCTGGACTCCCTCTTCTTTGGGGCAGCCCCTGAGATACTGGAAGACCCCTATCATGTCATCGTCCCCCAGCCCTGCTTTTCTCTTAGCCAAAACCAAAATCCTGCCACCGTTCTTTCTGTGTGTTCATCTCTGGGCCTTTTAAGCGTCTCAGATGCTCTTCTCTTTGGGCTTTCTCCAAAGTCTCAGCACCGTTTTTGCCAGAGGTGGGCTCCTACCAGTTCGCACCTATTCGGTAGAACCGGTTCGTCAAACCTACCGGACCGGTTAGAAGAGGTTCCACCAGTGGACCCGGAAAGCAGGCCACACCTACAGAAGAGGTTCCACAGATTGTTTGAAACCCACCACTGCTAAAGGGTTAGGAGTGCAAGGATCTTGTAACTCAGTGTTTCTCAACCTTTTCAACTTGAAGATGCCTGGACTTCAACTCCCAGAATTCCCCAGCCAGCGAATGCTGGCTGGGGAATTCTGGGAGTTGAAGTCCGAGCATCTTCAAGTTGCCAAGGTTGAGAAACACTGTTGTAACTTGACAGCTTTAAGACTTGCGTGCATCAATGCCAGAGTTCCTGAGCCAACGTGACTGAAGGAGGAATTCTGGGAGTTGAAGTCCACAAGTCTTAAAGCTGTCAACTTTGAACACCCCTGGGTTTTTTTCCTAAAGGGTTAGGGGTGCAAGGATCTTGTAACTTGACAGCTTTAAGACTTGCGTGCTTCAATGCCAGAGTTCCTGAGCCAACGTGACTGGAGGAGGAATTCTGGGAGTTGAAGTCCACAAGTCTTAAAGCTGTCAACTTTGAACACCCCTGGGGTTTTTTTTCTAAAGGGTTAGGGGGTGCAAGGGTCTTGTAACTTGACAGCTTTAAGACTTGCGTGCTTCAATGCCAGAGTTCCTGAGCCAACGTGAAGGAGGAATTCTGGGAGTTGAAGTCCACAAGTCTTAAAGCTGTCAACTTTGAACACCCCTGGTTTTTTTTTTCTAAAGGGTTAGGAGTGCAAGGATCTTGTAACTTGACAGCTTTAAGACTTGTGTGCTTCAATGCCAGAGTTTCTGAATAGCTACTTGGACCGACCTAAGTTACTAATTCATAATTTCATATCCGGTCACATGGGGTGGCAAGCCACTCCCACAAAGGAGGCCACACCCACAGAGTAGGTTCCAACAATTTTTGGAACCCACCACTGGTTTTTGCAACGTGGGGGGCCAAAACTGGAGGCGGCATTCCAGGCGTGGCCTTCCTGGGGCTTTATAAAGTGATGATCACTGAGATACGAAGACTTCACCTGATTCTGATTCTGTGCCTCTGTTTATGCCACCCAGAATCGCATTGGCCTTTTTCGCTGCTGCTGTTGCAAACGGCTGGCTCAGGTTTATATGACCGTCCGCTGGGACTCCAAAGCCCATCTCACAGTTCCCATTTTTCAGCCTGGTTCTTTTTTTGTGTGCTGGTACCTTCGGAGTCAGAGATGGCCAGATTTCAAACCGTTTCATCTTCTTTAGCTCCCCGGCGTTCACCTTGAGATTCGAATGGGCCCCAGGGAGGCTGGGGAAGATGGGTGTGAACGAACGCCTCCCTTTCTGCTTGAAGAGCCAAGGTGGCGCAGTGGTTAAATGCAGCACTGCAGGCTACTGCTAGATCAGCAGGTCAGCGGTTCAAATCTCACCGGCTCAGGGTTGACTCAGCCTTCCATCCTTCCGAGGTGGGTAAAATGAGGACCCAGATTGTTGGGGGCAATATGCTGACTCTCTGTAAACCGCTTAGAGAGGCCTGAAAGGCCTATGAAGCGGTATATAAGTCTATTGCTATTGCTATTGCTATTCTCATTCTTGGCCGGTTCGTCTTTGGGAAACTGCCAGCTTGTTTTTTTTTCGTGATAATTGTTGCCATTTTAAATCTAGCTTTTGTTTAGCTTCCCCGGGAAAAGCTTCTGGCTGCTGCAAAACCATTTGATCGTGTGAAAATAACAGCGTTCCTATAGAAGTACGCCTGCGTGCAGCAGTTCAAATTCTCCCTTTCAGGTTTGACAGCTCCTGGTTGTTAATTTTTTTTTCTGTTCGTTTTTTATTTTTCCCCCTGCAAGCCCGTCCTCGGAATTATTCGCGAATGACGTTTGGACTGCGCGCGCCCCCCAGTTTTATTTTTGGAAAACAGATAAAGGGATCCGTATTTATTGGCCGCGCCGATGAATAGATGAAAGAAAGAGGGGGGAAAAAAGACCAGCAATTTTTTAAAAGGAACATTTTCCTAGCCAAAGATTACATCCATCATGAGGACTGGAAATAATTGTGAGCTCGGCACAATAATAATAAAAAAAGAAGAAGAAGAAGTCCCCCCTTTTTGGCCTCCTAACTGCCCTGCCTGGGATCTGGCTGGCACGATTTCCATTTGCAGGGATCAATAGATGCATATTGATCTTCGTTGGAGAGGTTTTAGCTCATTGATCGCCTTCCGCCGCGTGCGGAGCGGGGGCTGAGCAGGGTCAGAGTAAATAAGGGAGCAGGGAGCGTGGCGGCGAGGGGGTTTAAGCTGATACAGGAGCCTCCCCTGAAGTCTGAAATCCACCTTTTTTTAACAAGGAAAAGGATGGCTGGCTGGATCTGGGGCAGGGCGTGGGGCAAGTGGGGGTCTTGCTTTGGGGGCAACTGAGCTGAACACACCACGCCCCATCTGGTTAACAAGCTAACGAGTTAACCTTTGGCTACGGTGGTCTGAAAATATACAGAATCCACAGGGCTGGGGGGGACCTTGGAGGTCTTCTAGTCCAGCCCCTTGCTTGAGGCAGGAGGAGTGCTATGCCGGCAATCCTCAACGTACGAACCCACAGTTCAGCCCAACATTTCTACAGCTAACCGAGCCAGTTCTTAAGTGACTTTTTTTCTCCAGTTTGTGACCTCCCTTGCCACCGTTGTTGATGCGGTTGGTAAGTCACTCGGTCATTAAGTGAATCTGTCTTTCCACATTGAGTTTGCTCATCTGAAAGGCACAAAAGGGGATCGCGTGACCATCACCACCCCCGCTGGCAGCAGATTCAGACAGTGAGGAGGTTGGGGAGGAAGGTGGGCCAGTCCTGGAGTCTGGGGAAGGCTCGGACGAGGGCTCTGTGTCGGAGGCAGAGAGGGGGCCAGAGCCGTCCGACAGTTATCAGCTGCCTTCGGAGTCAGAGATCAGTGAGGCAGAAGAACAGCTGGAGCCTGTTCCCAGTGTGCACATGCACAGAGTGGCCAGATGAAGGGAACAGCTAAAGAACAGGGGTGGACTTGGGAGGAAGGCCACAGGGGGGACGGTGAATGCCCCCCCCTCCCAGAGGGAATAAAAGAGGAGCAACAGGGGAGTGGAGTTTGCAGGAGACCATTAGTTCGCTTCATTGGTTCATGACTCTCCGAGACTCCTGGCCGAGTTCTGCAGATCTCGGCCTGGCAGCTCTCCAAGCCAGATGAGGTCTGTGACCGTAAATCCTCCCTTGAAAGACTTTGATGGAGGTGAATGAGCAGAATTCACAGGGAATGAATAAAAGGGGGTTTTTTTGTCGGGAGAAGGAATTTCCTTCAGGCTCTCGGGGAGCCTCGGGCAGAACAACTGTGATCATCATAACTATGAGTCAATTTCCAACCGCCTGAATTTTGGAACCGTCAAGAGGTCACTTTTTTTCAGCGCTGTCGTAACTCCAAACAGTCGCGGGCCGATCCGTTGTAAGTCGGGGAAGAAAAGAGGGAAGGGGAAGCTCTCCAATTGCAGCTGCCCCCCTCCTTCCTCCCTTTTTCCTCCTTCTATCTTTCCTTCCCCGCAAAAACCAACAGCATCCAGGGTCCCCGAGGCTCGGCGGTGCTTTGCCAACAACACCCTTTCGGTAGCAATTACAGAGGCTCCGCTGAATGCCACGACCCTCTAAATGTCAGGGCACCGCCGGGGCAGACACCTACGCGGGCAGCCGCCAACACAAGCTGAGCATCCCCGTTGCAGGGGAGAACAGAGCTATTTTCGCCAGCCAAGAAGCATCTCGGAGAGGTGTCAAAAGAGAAGAGCCTTGGGAAGAAGTGGTGAGGACAGCAGAAAGGCAGGCGCCTCCGTTGAGACCACGGGGGGGGGGAGCCCTTCTCCACTCACCCGGTCACACACACACACAGGCTCTCCAGGCGGTGTGGGCACTACAACTCCCATGGTGCTGCTTCTTCTCTTCCGAGGAGGTGGGGGGGCCGGAGGGCCTGAGGGGCTCAAGGGGAGGCTTGGAGGGAATAACTAGAGGCTGAGTGGATGCGGAGAGATGCGGAAGCCGGCTCATCTGTGACTTCCAGGCCCACGATGGCTTCTCACGGGCCAATGGCCAAGCCAAGGAGGGGGCTTCGCGGTGGCAGTCGAAGGTTGGAGGAGGAGGAGGAGGAGGAGAAGTGGGAGGAAGAAAGGGAGGAAGGAAGGAAGGAAGGAAGGAAGGAAGGAAGGAAGGAAGGAAAAGGAAGGAAAGAAAGAAAGGGAGGGAAGGAAGGAGGGAAAGAAAGGGAAGGAAGGAAGGAAGGAAAAGGAAGGAAAGAAAGAAAGAAAGGGAGGGAAGGAAGGGAGGGAAAGAAAGGGAGGGAAAGAAAGGGAAGGAAGGAAGGAAAGAGAGGAAGGAAGAAAAGGAAGGAAGGAAAGAAAGAAAAGGAAGGAAGGGAAGGAAGGGAGGAAGGAACGAAGGAAAGGGAAGGAAGGAAAGAAAAAAGGGAAGGAAGGAAAGGGAAGGAAGGAACAAAGAAAGGAAGGGAAGGAAGGAAGGGAAGGAAGGAAAAGGAAGGAAAAGGAAGGAAAAGGAAGGAAAAGGAAGGAAAAGGAAGGAAAAGGAAGGAAGGAAGGGAGGAAGGAACGAAGGAAAGGGAAGGAAGGAAAGAGCTCCCTTCCAGCTCTCTTCTCTGTTTGTCTTTTATTCTGTTATTCTACCATTCTGCCATTCCGCTGGCAGTAGCTGGGCCTGAAGGCTGCCATCCTGTACGGGATCAACGTGCCACTGTCTCTTTTCAGGGCCCGATCCCTCAGGGTGGGGGGGGATCCTTCCTCACTTCCTCCCTCCCTCCGTTAAGCCCTTCAGGCCTCCCGCGTCTCTGATCTCACGGTTTCCTGGGCAGCGGCTCGTCCCTCCGTCCCCCAAGGCCACTCTCTCCCTCCCCCCCCCCCCCATGTCAGCGATCCTTGAGCTCCGTGGCAAATGTCACCGTACAAGCACTGGCTTTTAGCAGGACATCGATCGGGTTCCTGAGAGCCATTCCGGCAGCTCTGCATAAGCAGAGGGGAAAACACGGCGGATTTGTAAAAAAAGGGGGGAATCTGGGGTTTCCATCACACAATTCATTGTAGGAAAGACCAACGTGAAACCAAGATGATATTCCTAACTGCTGAATCGGATCCGTGTCGTTTAATGGGCTCCTGAATTCCCTTTCCCATGGCTTGAGAAGAGGCCCTGCCTGTAACAGGAGAGAATAAGAGAGCTGGAAGGGGCCTTGGAGGTCATCTAGTCCAACCCCCTGCTCAAGCAGGAGACCCTACACCCTCCCAGACAGATGGTAGGACTTCCTTGTGGGGGTCGATAGAAAGCTGCTTAAAGAATAGGAGGAGGAGAAGGAAGGGAGGGAATGGATTAAGAGAGGGAGTGATCGAGTGGGAGGGGAAGTATGTAGTAGAGGGGTAGAAAGAAGGAAGAATGAAAGTTGGAGGGGGTTGAAAGAGGGTGTATGGTGGGCCAAGGTGGTATATTGGGTTTGTATTGTAGGGGGCATTTTCTATATAAGTGAGGGCCGTGTTTATTACTCAATGTTACATCCCCCGGTTATGCACAGTAAACATGTGATTGTATAAAATGAAATGGAAATAAAAATATTATGCACAAAAAAGGAATAGGAGAGAATATCTGTAGCTCAGGGGTAGACTGGGGTGCCCTCGTGAGCTAAGGGAAGAATTCGAATCTGGGACTCAGGTTTAAGGGACTTTTGATTAAACTGTTATTCATGTTCAGATAATACTTTGGACGCGTCACCTGGAGTCTCTGTCTGTACCTACAACAAGCTTTTGCTTCCCGCTTCCCAAAGTGGTCCAGCATTTAGGAATATAAGCATTGGTTTCATGCCGACAAGGAATTGTCAGATCTGGAAAACATTTTTTTTTACATTTGAGCCTTCAGGCCTGGCACATTTTCTACTGTGGGGAAATGGGCGGGGGGGGGGGTGATTATATAGAGTGTGGGTGAGACATAGTCAAAATAACCTTCCTTTCTCAGAGGGTCATCCTGACCTGCAGCTGCGGTGCTGTGACTAGGAGGCATCTCCAGGTGTGACAGTGACTTGATTGGGCCATGTGACGGAGATGTGGGCGTTTGGGTGGGGGGGAAAAATCCGGAAGCTTTCTTTCCCCCAGATGTGCCAATGTGGCGTCTCTAATAAAATGGGTGCCAACTCCCCGCGTTGTCGTGATGGGAAGGAGGGGGAGTGCATTCCACGCACTGAAGTCGGCTGATCTCAGATTCCTGTAGCCGGCTTGGGAAGGGTGCACGGTGCACCTTCTAGGGAAATGTGATCTATGACACAGACTGGGGAACAGGGGTAGAGTTCGGAAGAAAATCAAACAAAGCACAGGCTTGACTGTGAGCAAATGTTGCCTAATGGAGCACCTAATAAATCACTGGTTTTGTATTAAAAACTTGACTCGATAATTATGAACTAACTAGGGCATCGTTAGGAAATTTGACAATGGGACTTTGAGGAAACTCATGCCTCTGAGTCGTCTTGCGTTGAGGGCGTTACTTGGGACTCGGACAGGAATTTGGTTTTCCCTTCTAAACACATCTGTATTTTGTTTAAATGGAGGGCTGTAAGGATGCTGCTAAGGATTCGATGAGCAAGATTAGCAGGGCTAAAATTGTTAGCTTGTTTTGGGGGGGAGACGTTTGGGTGACGACAGTGGGGGTATCCTGCGGGTTTCAAATAAATTCCGCTTTCTAGAAGCTACTGGAAAAGTTCCTCCTCCTGCTTGAGAAGTTTAGAGGAAAATCCCCTCGTTTTCTTCGTCCAAAAGGAGAACTTTCATTTGTGGTTTACAAAAGCCTCCCAGATCCTCCAGGTTTTCAGCATTCCAAATAGCATCCGAAATTAAATCAGAGTCAAAGGCAAAGGATTCCTCAAAGTTCCAATTTATGAAGAGAGCCATGCTGGCACATCTGGGAAAACCCAAATCTGAAGGCTTCCCGGTTTTCCCCACCCAGTTGAAAGTTCAAGATCTTTCCCCCCCCCACACCCACAAGTCCATCCCATGGTCCAACCTCCTAGCAGTTCCACCCATCCCAGTTCTGGTCAGGTGTAGAGGTGCAGAGACAAAGGATGACCTTGGCTTTCTAGAAAGGATGTTGTTATGGCTACCTAGTAAGCAACTCCTTACGATCCCCCCTCCCATTTTCCCACCATAGAAAATCCGTAGTGGAATAATAGACCCCAAAGGAAAGATGGCTGGAGGCCTGCCTGACACGGGTATTTTGAAGGAGAATAAAATAAAAATTTTAAGAGGATTGACGTCTACTTCAGTTGGACTTTGCCCTCTTCCAAAACCAGCCCAAAATGGCTCTCTCCCCACCTCTTATTTTGGATTTTTAGAGGAAGCCGATACTACAGAGTGAATACCGGCTGACAAGATGAGCCAGTCAAGAAGACTCAAAGGAGAGAGGAAAGAGGAAGAGCAGGAGCAAAGGAGGAGGTAAGGGAAGAAGGAAGGGGAAGGAGAGGAGGAAGGAGGAAAGTAGAGAAGGGAGAGAGGGTGGAAAGAAAGAGGTAAGGAGAGGAGGATGGAAAGGAGAGAAAGAGGAGGAGAGAGGGTAGGAAGGGGAAGAGGAAGAGCAGGAGTAGGAGAAAGGTACAGGAAAAAGGAAGGGAAAGGAGAGGAGGAAGGAGGAAAGTAGAGAAGGGAGGGAGGAAGAAAGGAAAGGGAAAGGAAAGGAGGATGGAAGGGAGAAAAGAGGAAGGAGAGAGGGTAGGAAGGGAAAGAGGAAGAGCAGGAGCAAAGGAGAGATAAGGGAAGAAGGAAGGGGAAGGAGAGGAGGAAGGAGGAAAGTAGAGAAGGGAGAGAGGGTGGAAAGAAAGAGGTAAGGAGAGGAGGATGGAAGGGAGAGAAAGAGGAGGAGAGAGGGTAGGAAGGGGAAGAGGAAGAGCAGGAGTAGGAGAAAGGTACAGGAAGAAGGAAGGGGAAGGAGAGGAGGAAGGAAGGAAGTAGAGAAGGGAGGGAGGGAGAAAAGAAAGGGAAAATAAGGTGGTGTTACAACAGGAGGAAGGGGTGGTAAACAAAGCAACCCAAACCGTATATTATAACCTATTAAATGAAATAATAAATGTATAAGAATGATAAATGTTAAAACACCTGTAACCAAACGACACTCTATGTGACTCAGCCTTCCATCCTTCCGAGGTGGGTGAAATGAGGACCCAGATTGTTGTTGGGGGCGATATGCTGACTCTCTAAACCGCTTAGAGAGGGCTGAAAGCCCTATGAAGCGGTAGATAAGTCTAACTATTGCTATTGCTATTGATGATGGGGTTTTTTTATTGTGTGTATGTGTTGTCTATGTAATAAAAATTAAATATATATATATATATAAAAAGAAGACTGGAAGGATAGTCTTCTTGGGAGAAAGAGAGGCAGCGATGTGGCCGAGGGCAGGGACTGTGCATTTAGACATTTGTTGGAAAGGCTTCACTGAACATTTACTTAAGGGCGAAGAGAGCGAGAGAGACATCAAAACGAGGCCCAACCGATGTGTGAGTTCGGCATGGACAGAGGCCGGCGGGAGCTCTGGGGAGACGCAAGAGGCACGAGGCAATTAAATGTCCCATTAGCCGCTTGAGTCGAAAGACCTTGGAAGTGCCTTCTGGCTCTTCACAACAATTAGCCCTCAGGTGTTAAGGATAAGTTCTTTTCTCTTTTTCTGTGAGTTGGAGAAGAGCAAAACAGAGATTTCATCCCAAGGATAAACTCTCTGGACTTTTGGGGGTGGATTTAAGAGCCTGCTGGGTGTTTAGTCTTTTCTTTAAAAGTTGTGCTTTATTTGTCCTCCCGGGTGAAGTCGACGTACGTAGAATAGAATAGAATAGAATAGAATAGAATAGAATAGAATAGAATAGAGGAGTGGAGTGGAGTAGAGTAGAGTAGAGTAGAGTAGAGTAGAGTAGAGTAGAGTAGAGTAGGGTAGAGTAGAGTAGAGTAGAGTAGAGTAGAATGTAGGATAGGATAGGATAGGATAGGATAGGATAGGATAGAATAGAGATTAGACTAGACTAGACTAGAACAGTAGAGTAGAGTAGAATAGAATAGAATAGAATAGAATAGAATACAGAATAGAATAGAATAGAATAGAATAGAATAGAATAGAATAAGGAATAGAATAGAATTAGGAATAGGAATAGAATAGAATAGTAGAGTAGAGTAGAGTAGAATGTAGGATAGGATAGGATAGGATAGGATAGGATAGGATAGGATAGGATAGGATAGAATAGAATAGAGATTAGACTAGACTAGAACAGAAGAGTAGAGTAGAGTAGAATAGAATAGAATAGTAGAGTAGAGTAGAGTAGAGTAGAATGTAGGATAGGATAGGATAGAATAGAGATTAGACTAGACTAGACTAGACTAGACTAGACTAGACTAGACTAGACTAGAATAGAATAGAATAGAATAGAATAGAATAGAATACGGAATATAATAGAATAGAATAAGGAATAGAACAGAATAGAATAGAATAGAATAAAGACTAGACCAGACCAGATGAGTAGAGTAGAGCAGAGTAGAATAGAATAGAATTTTAGAATTCTAAAAAAAAAGTGGAGATGGAAGACCCCTCAATGACCTCATTCGGCTGCGTTTACGTTAACACAATTCTGCCAGTCTGAAAGGAGAAACTTCTCACCGCCACTTTTAACTACTGGAGCCCTTCGGATGTGTCCTTTCTCCCTCTGCCCATTAAGCCACTCGGGGCTCCGTCCTCCCCTCTTATCTCATTGCATCTCTAGCAAGTATCGCCTCTTCCCTTCCTCCCCCAGGGTCATCCACGCTTCCACTTAAGAGCTGGGAAGGGCTCTTTTTTTGGGGGGGGAAACAAGCACCCACAGGGGAGGCTGTGCAGCTGTTGAGGCGAGAGCTATCTCTGCCTGCCAGCCCTCCCCCCCCCCCGGGGTCGGCTTCTGTGATGTTTGAGACCGTCGAAAACTGTGGCAATTTCCAACACCCCCCCCCCCCGAAGACGGTCATCAGAGGCGGCTCATTTGCAGACAACGACCAGCCGGCCGAATGGTGTGGAAATGAAACACTTGTCAGCAGTCTGTGACTCCGTTGAAGAGGAGAGACGGCGCTAATGGCTGTCAGAGATTTGACACTCCAGGAAAAAAAAACACAAACAGGGGAAACGATGGCCCTCTTGCACGGGCAAGGTGGAGTGGAGGATGGAGAAACCAGGTGACGGAACCGTGGAAGGAGAGAAGGGAGCCCAAAATAAAGGCTGCGTCAACAGAGGGAGAGAATCAAGATCTCGTGAAGGGTTAATACCACTTTATAAGGCCTTGGGAAGGCCACACTTGGAATATTTGCATTCAGTTTTGGTCCCCACGATGTAGAAAAGATGTGGAGACTCTGGAAAGAATGCAGAGAAGAGCAAGAAAGAGGATTAGGGGACTGGAGACTAAAACATATGAAGAATAGTTGCAGGAGATGGGGGTGACAAGATAGCCATCTTTGAGGGGCTTCCCCAAAGAAGAGGGGGGACAATCTATTCTCCAAATCCCCCGAAGGCAGGAGGAGAAGCAACAGATGGAAACTGGCCAAGGAGAGATGCAACCTGGAATTAAGGAGAAACTTCCCAACAGTGAAGACAATTAATCAGTGGAAGGACTTTCCTCCTGAGGTTGGTGCCCCATCATTGGAGGTCTTCAAAAAGAGATTGAATAGTCATTTGATTGGGATTGTAGAAGGTTTGGACAAGAAGACCTCTGAGTCTTAGGACTCTATGATTCTGAGATAGATAGGCAGAAATTTTGTTAAATTTAAAGATAAGAGAGAGAGAGAGAGAGAGAGAGAGAGAGAGAGAGAGAGAGAGAGAGAGAGAGAGAGAGAGAGAGATGAGAGAGAGAAGAGAGATGAGAGAGAGAGATAGATAGATAGATAGATAGATGATAGATAGATAGATAGATAGATAGATAGATAGATAGATAGATAGATAGATGATAGATAGATAGATGATAGATAGATAGATAGATAGAGATAGATAGATAGATAGATAGATGATAGATAGATAGATAGATAGATAGATAGATAGATAGATAGATAGATAGATAGATAGATGATAGATGATAGATGATAGATAGATAGATAGATGATAGATAGATAGATAGATAGATGATAGATAGATAGATAGATAGATAGATAGATAGATAGATAGATAGATAGATGAGAGAGAGAGAGAGAGAGAGAGAGATAAGAGCCGAGGTGGTGCAGTGGTTAGGGTGCAGTACTGCAGGCCACTTCAGCTGACTGTGATCTGTAGTTCAGCGGTTCTAATCTCACTGGCTCAGGGTTGACTCAGCCTTCCATCCTTCCGAGGTGGGTGAAATGAGGACCCAGACTGTGGGGGCGATATGCTGACTCTGTAAACCGCTTAGAGAGGGCTGAAAGCCCTATGAAGCGGTATATAAGTCTAACTGCTATTGCTATTGCTATAGAGAGAGATGAGAGAGACGATAGTAGATAGATAGATAGATAGATAGATAGATAGATAGATAGATAGATAGATAGATAGATAGATAGATAGATAGATAGATGAGAGAGATGAGAGATACTCTAGATACATAGATACATACTAGATAGATGTGAGAGATGAGGGGGGGGGATAGAGAGAGGATAGATGACGGATGGATGGATGGATGGATGGATGGATGGATGGATGGATGGATGGAACTGCTTGTTTACAAGGTTAATTCATGCTCAGCTAACACACCCACTGCAGCAACTATTTCAAAGAAGAATTAAGTTAATTCTGCCAGACAACTTCCAATCTAAATGTAATCCCTTTTAAAGCTGGTTTAAAGAATAACTCTTTTTTTTTAAAGGATCTCAACTCCTGTGAACAGAAAGGCCCCCATTCAACTCAGCCTTGTAGGCTCAGGTAAGAATCTCCAGGCCACGGGGGATGGGTAGTTTTAACCTGAATATTAAACCTGCCAATCATATTTTTAAGTGAGCCAAGGCAATTCAAATGTCCCCCAAGCATAGAGAGATTCCTTGGTGACCAGCGTGGCAAATTCGCAGCAAAATAAATGTTCTTTTTAGGGGGGAACGCATACACTTCCAGCCCTAGGAGTCTATAGTTCTATCAATTGGGCTTTCGTAGCTGGTAATGGGGCATCATCCTGCCTTTCAGAAATGGCGGGGAATTTTCTCCAGCTGGAAGAAATTTGGAGAAGTCCAAACCACAACAAAAAATGAGAGAGTGGGGGGGGGGAAGCGCTAGAGAAAATAATAACTTATCGTTTTCTTAGGGAGGGAAACCAGCGTGAAAACGGAGGGGCCTTGGGAATTAAGGCAAATCACAGCACACAGGACCTCTGGAGCTGCACAGCCGCTCAAGGTGAAAGTCTCATTTCTTTCGGGTTCCCTGCCAAAACATAATCACCCCAAATTGGTTCCCAAGTAGAAGCAAAGTGGTGAAATCTGCTCATTCCCTTCTCTTGTTTCCCTCCACCTTTTCTTTATAACTTTCCCTTCTTTTCCTTTTTCAATATTTTATATCTCTATCTCTATATTCATCCCTTGTCATTCTCTATCTGTCTGTCCATTAATCCACCCTGTCTATCCATCTATCTCATATATATCTATATATAATATATATCTATCATCTATCAATCTGTATCTATCTATGTATCTATCTATCTATCAATCTATCTATCTATCTATCTATCTATCTATCTGTGTGTCTGTTTGTGTGTGTATCATTTAGCTATCTATATCATCTCTATATCTATCTATCTATCTATCTATCTATCTATCTATCTATCTATCTATCACCTATTATCTATCATCTGTCTGTCTATCTATCTATCCATATCTCTCTCCCTATCTATCTATCTATCTATCTATCTATCTATCTATCTCTATCTATCTATCTATCTATCTATCTATCTATCTATCTATATCTATCTATAAAATCTATTATCTATCTATCACCTGTCTATGTATGTATAATCTATCTATATCTGCATCATCTATCTATATCATCTTTCTCTATATCTATCTGTCTTGTAATATCTATTATCTATCATCTGTCTGTCTCTCATTTATCTATCTATCTATCATCTATCATCTATCATCTATTATCTATCATCTGTCTGTCTGTCTATCTGTCTGTCTATCTATCTATCCCTATCTCTCTCTCTCTCTCTCTAACTATCTATCTATATCATCTATATCTATCTCTATGTAATATCTATTATCTATCTATCACCTGTCTATGTATGTATCTAATCTATCTATATCTGCATCATCTATCTATATAATCTCTCTCTATATCTATCTATGTAATATCTATTATCTATCATCTGTCTATCTATCTATTTATCTATTTATGTCTATCCTTCATCTATCTGTCTATCATCTATTTAGCTACAGTATCTATCTATCATTTATCTATCTCTTATCTTTCTCTCTTCTCGCTCTTATATCAGCTCTGTTCTTCTATTTTTATCCTATCCTATCCATCCACTCTCTTTCTTTCTTTTCTTCTTTTCATCTTTCCTTTCTTCTTTTCTCCTTTTCTTCCTTTCTCCTTCCTTCCTTCCTTCCCTCCCCCCCCCTCTCTTTATGCTTGTCTGTCCGAACTCTGTCTGGCCCTGAGTTGAAAAAAAAAGCACAAGGGGAAGCACAGCAGAACTGCGGAGGGAGGGAGGGGCTGCCTAAAAGCCAGGCCCCTTGGTTAAGGTGACCCTGTGCTTGGGAAGTTGCCCCCTGTTGGCTCTCAGGAAATGTTTGACATCTGTAATTGTGGGGAAGGATGGCTTGTTACTTCTGGGCAGCCTCGTTGTCCCTCTTCCTTCTTTTGCGAGGAGAGCGCGAGAAAAATGAGAGCCCAAAGCCAAGCCCACCTCCCCGTTTAAACGCCGCACCGTCCATCATTTACCTCTTAACAGCGCCCGAGCAATTTACTCCTCTCTGTTTTTAGCCCTTCCAACAAGGAGAAAAGACAATTGCATACACAAATTACATCCCACAAGAGCTGTAAAGAGCTCGGCGTTGGCTCTTCCTTGCTAATAAGACCAGGTTTTTTTACTTTTAAACAAGTCGTCCCACTTAACCGAGAGAGGGGAAAAACCACTCCAAAACAACCTCAACGCACAGCCGGATTGGGGGGGAGGGGGGGGAAAAGGCACCAATTTGGAGCCCCTTTGGATGCTCAGCTGGGAAGTCAAACACGAAGCGTCTCCCCCAGAAGAGAGATTATTTTACCAGGGTCAATAACTTTTTTTCCCCCTTTATTCTAGCCAGAAAACAGTTTTGACTTTTAGAAATTGGACAGCCGTTTTCCTGAAATGGTTACAGGGTTATAGAGCAAGGGGGGGGGGGCGTGGACTAGAACAGCAGTCGCCAACTGGTGGGCCACGAGAAAATTTTGGTGGTCCGCAGAAAAAATTATTTGCACTTTTTATATTGCACTCAATCAGGGGTCCTCAAACTGCGGCCCCTGGGAGGGATACGTGCAATGAAGGCTTGTGATGCTGCAGAGAGTCTCCCCCTTCGGGGTCTTTTTGTGGGGGGCAGAGGGGGGGCAGAAATCCCCACTTGGGGTCTGCTTCGGCCTCCTGGTGGGGGGCTTTGGGCGAAGGCTGGAGGGAAGCACCGCTAGTGGCGAAGAGCCGGAGGGCCTCCTTCCAGTGGGACGGCATCATGGTTTGGAACTGGTTGACCATCTCAGCCCACTGAGCCTCCAGGCACCGGCACCTGGCCTTGCCCTCCCCCAGGACTTCCCTCTGCTTGGAAAGCCTGTGATCCTAGTCCTCAGTGAGGTGCTTCTGCTGAGCCTCCTTCTCGGCCAGATCCAATTTGAGCTGAGCTGTTTTGCCAACTCTTCCTCCTGGGGGCTGCTTCGCTCCAGCAATTGCTTCCCGTTGGGGCCCTAAGGAGCCCGGGAGGGCAAGCGAGGAGGGGCTTGGAGGGGAGGGGCAAGTAGAGGCCGAGGAGGCGTCTCTTGATGTGAGTGACATTGTTGACCACACCCACCCAGTCACATGACCACCTAGCCACGCCCGCCCAGCCGATCATTAGGCAGATCATATTAATGGTCTGTGGGATTTAAAATTATGAATTTAGTGGCCCCGGAGGTCCGAAAGGTTGGTGGCCCCTGGACTAGAAGACCTCCCAGGTCCCTTCCAACTCTGTGGCTCTGTTACCCTGAGTTTGGAACTAGCTTGTTTTTAAGAACCGAGTGTTAAAATTAAGGTTAAAGAACCAAAACTTCTCATTAAAAGCTGGATGAAACCAAAACCGGCCCATCTAATCTATCAACCTACATCCTTCCCAGCCGGGTGATGTCGTAACTCATAATCTGGGTGGTGAGCCATCTTTACAGCTGGTCCTTGACTTATGACCCACAGTTGGAACCGGGATTTAACCACGGATCATTAAGCGAATCATCACACGACCGGATCCGGATTGTACCACTAGTTAAGCAGGGCGGATCAGCAATGGTCATTAAGCGAATCCTGGATTGGATTTGCCGGTTGGCTTGGAAGGCCACAGATCGTGACCAGAAGAAAGCTGCCGCGGTCGTAAAAGGGAGACATTTGCCAAGGGTCCAGTCACACTAATTTATTAAATTATAAATAAATTAAAACTAAACTAAAACTAAACTAAACTAACACTACCCCTGGGACGGTCATAACTTTGAAGGCACAATTTCTGAGGGCATTGCAACGTCAAACCATCGATAGGCAAATGGTTGTAAGTTGAGGACAAGGCCGGACAGAACAAGGACAGAAATCGGGAGGAAAATCCCATTTTCTGTCGGAATTCGTGTTGTGGTTTAGCTGTGCCAAAAAAAAAGAAGCAAGGATGGCCCAAATTGGCCAACTGCTCTGGAGACCTCTGGGGTTTGCAAGGGACAATGGTTCAACCCCCCCCCTCTTTTCCTGCCCCCCCCCCTCCAAGATTTTTATCAGCCTGTTAACCACAAATGGAGGCAGGTTAATCCTAGTTTCTGGTTGCTATGGCAATTAGCTCTTAATCTCAAAGGGCTGGGCGAGAGTCCTTAAAAAAAAAGAAGAGGGGAGAAATTCAAAAGTGAAGGTTTTTTCGCTTCCTTCCCACTGCTGGACTTGGCACCAGGAGATAAGGAAGCCAGAAGGGACCAAAAACACCACAACCCCCGTGACTCTGGGGCCAAGGGATCGAGAAAACTAGACCAAATATCGGATTTTCTGAACTGGCCCAGGAGGGTTTTCTGGAGAACAAGAGGAAAAACTTCCTCTCGCCCCAGCCTCAATCGGTTTCATCTGGTTGTCAGGACACAGCAAGATTAGTTGGGGGGTGGGGGAGGCCTGGTTTTAATTTTAATTTCAATTCCTCCCCTTGCTCAAACCCTGCACAATTAGAACAGGTTGCACACACAGACTTTTGAAATTCCCCGCCCAATTTATGGGTGGAGAAATCGGACGTGTGAATTTGTCTTAAGCATCTTCTTCCGTGAAAAAAAAACTTTATTAAATTTAAAGATAAGAGAGGTGGATAGAGAGAGAAAGATGTCTGTGAGAGAGAGGGAGGGAGGGAGGGAGAGAAACAGAGAGAGAGGCGGGGAGAGAGGGAGAGAGAGATATGATACAGATATATATAATAGAGAGAGAGAGAAGGAGAAAGATATGAGATGGATGGATGGAAAGAAAGGAAGGAAGGAAGGAAGGAAGGAAGGAAGGGTGGGTGGGTGGGTGGGTGGATGGATGGATGGATGGATGGATGGATGGATGGAAGGAAGAGAGAGAGAGGTAGGTAGGTAAGTAGTTAGATATAAGATAGATAGATCTAGATAGATAGATATAGATGGATGGATGGATGGATGGATGGATGGATGGATGGGATGGGATGATAGAGAGAGATGGATATTGATAGATTATAGAGAGAGATAAGAGAGATGAGGTAGGTAGGTAGATAGATAAAAGACAGAATAGATAGATCTATAGATAGATAGATAGATAGATAGATAGATAGATAGATAGATAGATAGATAGATAGATAGATGAGAGAGGGATGGAGGGATGGAGGGATGAGGGATGGAGGGATGGGATGATAGAGAGAAAGAGAGAGATGGATATTGATAGATTATAAGATAAGAGAGAGATGAGTGAGGTAGGTAGATATAAGACAGAACGATTATAGATGATATATAGATAGATGGAGGGAGGAGGGAGGGATGGAGGGATGGGAGAGAGAGGAGAGAGAGAGGGATAGATAATAGAGAGAGATAAGAGAGAGGGGGAGGAGGAGGTGTAGACAGACAGACAGACACATGATAGATGATAGGTACATGTGATAGGTAAAGAGAGAGAAGAGAATGAGAGGATAGATGGATAATAGATAAATGATGACGGGTGATAGACAGAAAAGAAAGGGATAATAGACAGTTTATCCTATGTTTCAGGCATCTCACCCAAGGGGGGAGGAGAGGCTCACCCCCTCCCCAATCTCAGTGGCCCAGCTGTAATTCATGGCATGTTGTCGGTGAGGTTGAGACCGCTATCACTGGAGGGTCCTCACAGCCCCGGGGGGGGTCCCTATCAGGGCCTGGACTTCCACCCTCCCACTCGTAGATCCTGAGCCTGTCAGCGAGAGAAATGGGAAAGAAATGCTTTTCAAGGCCGGCTTTTTCAGGAAGGAAATATATCTCTCTATCTCTCTACCTACCTATCTGTCTCCTGGATTTCTGCACAGGTTAGAGCTCAAAAAACCTGACTGCTGGGAGGAAAAAAAAAAGCCTTTTGAGCCTCCTCTGTTTCCAAAACGCTTTTTGTTCTGTTCTCCGCCTGCCCAGGGAGCCGGTGTTTATTTCCAGCCAGGATGGAAACCGCCATAAATCAGCATCTCTCGTGGCCAATGCCTGAGCCGTTTGTCTCTGATTTGCACAGTGTATTTCTTATCCTCGGCTTCTCTTTATAAAATGAAATACGAGCTTATCACAGTCAGAATGGCCATGAGGGATGGGGCCTTGAGAGGCACATGGATTTCCCCCCCCCCATCTCTCCCACACTGAGTAGGGAGAAAGAGGTTCAGAGGCAGCATATACAGGAGTTCCTCGACTTACGACCACACTGAGCCCAGAATTTATGTTGCTAAGAGGGACCCCCCGTTTTTCTGGCTACATTTTTTTAAAATGAATCCCGGTAGTTGTTAAGTTAGTCCCATGGTCGCTAAGTGAATCCGGCTTCCCCATTGACTTTGCCTATCAGCGATTTGTTTAAAAACTACATTGAAAAAAAGCTGGCTCACATTTATGACGGTTACAATATCCCAGGGGGGGGGCGGGGGGGTCACGTGATCCCCTTTGCACCCTTCCATCCAGTCACAGTCAATGGGGAAGCTGTGTCTGCTTAACGACCGTGTTGCTAATTTCAGAACTGCGGGGATTCACTTAACGGCGGGTGGCGAGAAAGGTCGTAACTGGGGGAGGGGGCGGCAAAGCCCACTGTCTCCCTTAGCAACAGAAATTCCGGGGTCCGTCACGGTCATAAGTCGACCTTGCAAAAATCAAGCAACGGCTCCTTAACAGCCTCCTCACTTAGTAACGGAAATCACTGCTCCCAGTTCCAGCCGTAAGTTGAGGACTCCCTGTTCATAGCAGCAGGCTAATTTTACTCTGATCTGCCTCCCGGCAAAAACAAGATATTCTGGGCGGCCACTGGGAATTTGAGGGAGGGGAGTGGGGGGAGCTGGGCTTTCTCTCTGCTGCTGAGAGCAATGAAAATGAGAGAGGGGTGGGGGGGGTGAGTTTGCAGGGGGGGGCAAAGGAGGGAGCCCCTTCTCCCCACGCCTGCCAAGCTGCTGCTGTGCTGGAAGACCCCCACAGCATCCGTGGGAGCCCCAGGTTGCAAGGAAGGGGGGGGCAGATTTCTCCTTCTGGAGAAGCATTACTAGAGAAACCTTCGGTCGGTCTCTGGGAATCGTCCAAAGCAGGGGGGGCAAGTGCTCCGTTCTCGTGTGTCCCCCCCCCTCCCCAGTAGGGGGCACGGAGAGGAGAGAGCTGCCACTCCCCCAGGGTTGAAAGCATTTGTTTGCTCGCCTTGAAATCAATCACCTGCCCCACCGAGAGGGGCTTTCTCCCCAGAAACCTTTGCTGGGAGAAAAGGATCCCACTTGGAAAAGCTTTTGAGGGGGGGGAGGGAACTGGGTTTGCACAGTGGGGGGGGAGAGAAGGGGGGCTGCCAGGGGACAGAAGAGCTAAAGGTTTGCATGCAAAACCAAGAAAAACCCTCCCCCCGTCTCCAAAAAGGAGATAAAAGAAGCAGGATTTTTTTCCTTGCTGGAAGCCGTTGAAGAAAGAAACAAACTTGGTTTGTTTGGGAAACCACGGTTGACTGGGCTTGATATAAACCCGGTTTGGAATGGCCCTGATGTTCCAGGACCAGAGACAGCCTTGCAAGTACAGATAATCCTTGACTTATAACAATTCATTCAAAATTTAGGACACTGAATAGAGTGATTTATGATCGTTTTTCGCACTTATGACCGTTGCGGCATTCCCCAGGATCATATGATCACAATTCAGACTCTTGGCAACTGACTCATACTTATGACCCGGGGTCACAAGATCCCCTTTTGCGAGCTTCTGGCTACCCAAATGAAGGGGGAAGCGGGATTGACTTAACCACTGTATTCCTAACTGAACAATCTGCAACGATTCGCTTAACAACAGTAGCAAGAAAGGTTGTAAAGTGGGGCAAAGCTCACTCAACAACTTTCTTGCTTAGCAACGGGATCTTCGGGCTGAATTATGGCTAGAAGTCAAGGACCAGCTGTAACCCAGTCGGCTTTCAGGACCAGGGATAGCTCCACATGTGGCTGTGGTGGCTTTCAGGACCATGGATAGAGATTAGAGGCACATCATTGAGCCATGGCAAGAATCATGGAGTCCTAAGGCCGGAAGGGACCTTGGAGGCCTTCTAGTCCAACCCCTCTTGCTCAAGCAGGAGACCTTATTCCATTCCCGCCAATCTTGATTGTCCAATCTTTGCTTGAAAACCTCTTTGAAAGTCTGTGGGAATCAAGGCATTACTTGGAAGAAGCCAAGAATAACAGAGAACAACGGGATGAAATCACAGAATAAGAGGAGTGATGGAGGACCTGAGCACCTTCAATTGAGGAGCGCGTCCTGACTTCACCAAAGCCCCCTGTCAGAGCCTCGTCAAGAGAATGGTTTCTGCTCAGAAGATTTGACAGCTGGAGGAGACCTCTCTACTTATTACATTTGCCTTTCCTCAAGCGGATAGCCCTAAAAATCCAGTCCCCCCATGGATGCGTGATCAGTATTCAGACAGTTGGAAACTGACTTGCAGTTATGACGGTCGCAGTATCCCGGGGGGTGACGTGATTCCTCCTTTGGGAACTTCTGATGAAGAAAGTCGAAGGGGAAGCTGGGTTCGCTTAACGTCCGCGGTTCACCTAAGAACTGCAGCGATTCACTTAACCACCATGGCAAAAAAAGGGACGTAAAATCAGGCCCACTTAACAACTGTCCTGCTTGGCAACAGAAATTCTGCTCCCGGTTACGGCCACAAATTGAGGACGAAGTGCAGTTCGAAACACGCGGAAATATTGGGGGTGAGCTTTAACCCAATTGGGCAAAATGACATGGAATTGGGCAGGGAGGGAGACGTGGAGCTGGTGAAAAAGGGGATCCGAGTGAAAGAGAGATCTCTAATTGGTGGCAATAGCTCCTAATTTAGTCACTAATTTCTCCTGGCAGCCAAGGACATCACCTGCCTCCCCAGCTGGAAGTGAATTCGTGAACCCACGGCCCACATTCTTCCTCATCTGGGGGCCACCTTCACCACCCGAAATTTGTCTTCGCAAACATCCACCCGTCTTGCTTTTCTCCCTGGGGGAATAGCCAAATCAAAACAGATCTCCCCCCCCCACTCCCTCCCAAATAGGAAAAGAAGAATAAAATAAGCTGAACATCTGATTCCCGAATGTTGTTTATGGCTATGACCTTTAAAACATGCCTCTACACAGTGTTAGCAGGGGAAATGTGCTCTAATTGAAGGGGGAAAAAAAGGGAGAAGGATTGAGCATTTATGGGCATTTTGCAATTTGGCCTGGACTATCCACCCTGGGATAAATGGCTGTTGGGGGGGGGGATTTCCCCCCCTGAAGCTCAACTTCCTTTGCTGCTAAAAGACTATTCCTCTATCTTTTCCTGCCTCTTTCCAATATATTAAAAGCTGGAGATTCCGGCTTTTTTTTTTTTTCCTCTCTCCTCCCACTCTTGCATATTAAAACCTGGAGATCCTTTCTTAATTTTCTGGGCACATGGCAAAGCTTTTGCAAAAAAAACCAAAACCTGGCTGGGTTTCTGCCCTCGTGCAGTGCCCCGACATATGACGCTGGGCGCTCTGCCCAGAACCCCTGTCCTCTCCCATCCGACGGCAAGGGAAGCATTAATCTTGTGAAATGAGCATGCATGATTGCTCTTTTAAGCAGGGTGGGGGTGGGTGGGGGGGATATTATTCCATGCCCCCGTTTGTCATATCCTGGAGGCCCTGTGTTGGCTCTGTCCATTTGTATTTATTAAACGGAGGCGAGGCTGAAGGAGACTTTTGAAGGCAGCTTGGAAAGGAAAAATCAAGATTAATGCAAGCTCTTGTGTTAAAAACATCCAGGGTTGGGGCACACACACGCGACGTCTGGTGGCAGGCTGTTCCGCTGATTAATTGTCCTCACTGTCAGGAAATTTCTCCTTAGTTCCAGGTTGATTAATTTCCATCCTTTGCTTCTTGTCTTGCCTTCAGGCGCTTAGGAGAACAGGTGGGACCCCTCTTCTCTGGGGAAGCCCCTCAAATATTGGAAGGCTGCTCTCTCAAGTCCCCAGTAATTCTTCTCTTTGTTAAACTGGCCACCAAGTTGTGGGCTTGGTGGCTCTGAATTCCCTATTGCTAGTGGCCAAAGCCCCCGATGCAATCAATCAATCCATCAATCAATCAATTGAGTTCCAGCCCCGATTCAGACTGGGTGTATGTGGTGGTCTTTCTAATCAATGTTTTTGTGTTTTTAACTTCTGTTTTTAAATGTATTGTTGTAAGCCGCCCGGAGTCCTTCGGGATTGGGCGGCCTATAAATTTAGTTTCCAGTTTATTGGTATTTGTATGCCTCCCACTCCCAGGGGACTCTGGGCGGCTTACAGACAAAACAAGGGAATTAAAAATTAAAAATAGAATCATTTTAAAAATGCGCAAACATATAAACACTTAAAATTGAATCAGAATAGAGAACTGGAAGAGACCTCGGAGGTCTTCTAGTCCAACCCCCTGCTCAAGCAGGAGAGCCTCTATTATTCTGGAGAAATGGCTGCCCAGTCTCATCTTGAAAGTCCCCAATGATGGTGGCAAGCAACTTCTGGTGGCAAGCAGTTCCACTGGTTCTCACTGTTAGGAAATTCCTCCTTAGCTCTAGGTTGCTTCTGTCTTGATGAGTTTTTTGCTTCTTGTTTTGCCTTTGGGAGCTTTGGAGAACAGGTTGCCCCCCCCCTCTTCTTTATGGTAACCCCTGAGATATTGGAAGATGCTATCATGTTACCCCCAGTCCTTCTTCTCATTAAACTAGGCATAAACTAGACATGGTTTATGACATGAACATTCCAGCATCCACGATCTTCGAATTTCTTTGCCGTATTCGAAAGTCAAGGGGAGTCAGGAGTCTTATCCTCGATTTATTCCTACCAGGAAGCTCTGGGGCATTCTTCCTTCTCACCTCCTGCTCGGCTGCTGACACACAAAACTTATTTTAGCTAACTTTTGGCTTGCATTCACATCTTATTTGCTGGAGTTTCTTTAGTTGTTTTTTTTTTTCCTTCAAAGGTGGCTTTCCAATTTTTTTTTTCCCTGCCCGGAGTTTATTTAATAAATATAATTGAGTTAGTTGATCTCCTTGTTCCACGTAATGGCCCCTGGAGGGAATCCTGGCTGGAAACAAAGGATGCTTTGGAATAAACAAAGACATCAATCAGGGATGGACAGGCGTGGACCGGACCCAAGAGAGATCTGGACGCAGGACGGAGGAGGGATGTGGTAATAAATAAAATACATCCGGGTTTTGAAATGTGGCACCTTTTAATTGATGGATTGGAAACTGTGTCCAAGAGAGAGGCTGGAGGAACCCAACGCTTGGAGGAGGTTGCTTGCAAGGGGCTCTCTGGGGAAGGAAAGCCCCACGTGTTGCCCTAGATGCCTGGGGAACACATGGAGGAGGAGTTGAGGGGTGCTTGGTGCTCTCTCAGCTGGGTGGTTTGCTTACAGGGGTTTCATTACCCAACTAGGGAACATCATCAGGAAGGAGGAGGAGGAGAGGAGGAGGAGGAGGAGGAGGAGGAGGAGAGGGTTGGTGGTGAAGAAGGGAGGGAGGGAGGGAGAAAGGAGAGAAAGCAGGAAAATTCAGAAGGGAGGGAGGGAGGAAAGAAGGAAGGAAGGAGAAAGCAGGAAATAAGACAAGGTGGGTGGATGAAAGGAAGGAAGGAAAAAGCAGGAAAGAAGGCAGGGTGGATAGAAGGAAGGAAGAAGGGAAGGAAGGAGAAAGCAGAAATGAAGCCAGGATGGGTGGATGGATGGGTGGATGGAAGGAAGGAAGGAAGGAAGGAAGGAAGAAGGGAGGGAAGGAGAAAGCAGAAAAGGAGGCAGGATGGGTGGATGGATGGATGGAAGGAAGGAAGGAAGAAGGGAGGGAAGGAGAAAGCAGAAAAGGAGGCAGGATGCGTGGGTGGATGGATGGATGGATGGATGGATGGAAGGAAGGAAAGAAGGAAGGAAGGAAAGAAGGAAGGAAGAAGGGAAGGAAGGAGAAAGCAGAAAAGAAGGTAGGATGGGTGGATGGATGGATGGAAGGAAGGAAGGAAGGAAAGAAAGAAGGAAGGAAGAAGGGAAGGAAGGAGAGAAAGCAGAAAAGGAGGCAGGATGGATGGCCTTTGGGAGCCCAACCAAGGATCTGCTCCCTCATTCAGGTAGCCATATCTCCTCCGGGGGAAGACCAGCTCCCTCCCCTGATCCAACCCTGAGCAACCTCCCCCCCCCGCCCCCACCCCCCCACCCCCCCCCCCGCTAGTCACGCAGATCCTGGAGAACCGACTGGCAGGTCATTAAAACCTCGACTTGCTGACATCTCGTCTCGGGGATGAGAGCTAATCACTAAGCTAACTAAGCCCTCCCTTCTGCCTGGATGAAAAGACTACAAAGCCCATCAGACAGGCGCTTAGCATAGGTGGCACACACACATACAGAGACACACACACACACACACGAGTCTCCCTTGCATCCTTCTGTTTTCTCCTTCCTTTTTTTCCTGGCACCTCTAATGAAAGCCCCCCGTGAATTTCCCCCTGCGTGTGTGTGGGGGGGGGTGGCAGCTACATGGGGTTTCCTTTTTGCTCTCCCCATTGCAGGGGGGTTTTTTTCTTCCCCTCCCCCCCCCCTTCAGCCTGACAGGGAGACATCCGGAAGATGGAAATCGGGGGGCTTCGTCTTCTCTTTCCCCTCTCCCTCCCTCCCTCCCCCCCTCCCTTCCCAGTAAATCAATATTACTTATTAGTTCCCCCATGCCAATTCTTTATTGCGGGAGGAAACCTCGACAGGGAAATGGTGCCGATGATGGAGAGAGAGAGAGAGAGAGAGAGAGAGAGAGCCCTCTGCGTAAAGGAGGGGATTGTTGGCCTGGAATGGCGCATGGTCTCCTGCCCAAGCAGGGTTGGGCTAGAGGACCTCCAAGGCCCCTTCCGACTTGGTTCAATTCCCCATCGTGACCACTGGCATACAGGCCTTACCCAGAGGTCTGCCCCAAACTTTCATTCTGTGCTAGCTTTTTCTCTCTCTCTCCTTTTCTTAATAAGTTCGTCTCCATGTCTAAAATGGTTCCCCCCCCAAAAAAAGAATTGTTTACAGTTTCAAGAGTCTTCCTGAATATTATTTTGCATGTTATTACTAATGCGAAGCAAGGGCATGAAGGCCAAAAGGCATGAAAAGTGGGGAGGGGGGGAGCTTGGGGGTTTTCTTGCAGACATTTCACAACCCAACTGGGCAACATCATCAGTGCTGGAAGGGAGTGAGGTTTGTGAGGAGGAAGAGGAGGGGCAGGAGGAGGAGAAAGACTATAGTATAGTCCTTGGGGGTCCTCTGAGCTTAGTGGTTTTCTTGCAGACATTTCACGACCCAACTAGGTAACACCATCAGTGCTAGAAAGGAGTGGTTTGCAGGGAGAAGGAGAGAAGGAAGAGGAGGAAGAGAAGAGGGGGGGAGGAAGGAAGGAAGGAATATTGTTCCAAATTGGCATTTTGTGACGTTCAATATGGAAGCTTAATGGTACTATAGAACAGTGTTTTTCAACCTTGGCAACTTGAAGATGTCCGGACTTCAACTCCCAGAATTCCCCAGCCAGCGAATGCTGGCTGGGGAATTCTGGGGAGTTGAAGTCCGGACATCTTCAAGTTGCCAAGGTTGAAAAACACTGCTATAGAACACATCATAAGTACATTTCTTCATATGTGGGGGGGGGGGGGGAAACCGTTCATTCAGGAGGAAAGAAAATGGGTAGAAAGACAATGTTCGGTGACATGAAAGGCAGCTACAGAGAAGATGCTCAGGAACTTCTGTGCAGAGAAGGAAATTTGCAAATTAAGTAGACAAGCTGAAAATTGCATGAGACCCACTTGAAAATCTCTTTAGAAATTATTGCGACCACATCTGAGCGAGAAGAAAATAGGCCGGGGTAAAGAATGAGGGGGGAAAAAAAGTCCTCTCCTATTATGTAAGTAATATTTCCACCGTGAAGTATATATTCTGGGCTGGGCAGAAATTAGATTTTCAAGAAAATTTATTTTGTATTCAGCTGGTGAGAAATATATGCAGCCTGGTGGAATCTCTGTATTTTTCTAAGCAGGAAGAAAAGGGGGACGACAGTGGCTGGATGCTCTGTGCTTGCACGAAACAAACGAAATAAGAAATCAAAATACAGGTTGTGGGGTTATCGGTAAAAGAAGGGTGAACCTATCAGGAAAACGAGGCCTCGCCTATCAAACGATCCAGTGGTTTCCCTCCATCTGTGGAGGAATATTTTTCTCCCCTACAGCGTAGATTTCTTTTGGCCGGCAGCCTCTGGCTCAGGAATTTACTCTCAGATTGAAAATAATAAATTCAAATGTGAAGAAAAACAATGATGCGACTAGACGGGCTGATGAATAAACAGATTTCTGCTGTCAAATCAGGAACAAAACCATCCATCCTCCGCTTTTTTCTCCATCCTTCTATTCCTTTGACAAAGTTTGGTAATTTCTCCAAAGTTTTCTTCCTCGGGGAAAGAGGCTCCTGATTCCCGCCCCCCTAATTTCCATGGAGAAATAATATATTTCACGTTTTTGGAAAGGAACTGGTTTGTTGGGGGGAGGGGGGAGGGGGAAGAGAAGAAGGTGGAGAAGGAGGAGGAGGAGGAGGAGGAGGAGGAGGAGGAGGAAGAGGAGGAGGAGGAAGAAGACTGGGGGGTCCTTGGTGCTCTCTGAGCTTGCTTGTTTTCTTGCATACATCTTATGACCCAACTAGGTAACATCATCAGCTCTAGGAGGAAGGAGGGTTTGCAGAGAGGAGGAGGAGGAAGAGGAGGAGAAAGAGGAAGAGGAAAAGGAGGAAGACTGCGGGGTCCTTGCTGCTCTCTGAGCTTGGTTTGTTTTCTTGCAGACGTTTTATGACCCAATTAGGGAACATCATCAGTGCTAAACCCCTCTCCCTTCTAGCCTGGATGATGTTGCCTAGTTGGGCCATGAAATGTCTGCAAGAAACCCCCCCCCCCAGCTCAAGAGGGGCACCAAGGGCCCCCACGCCTTCAATTGTTTTTAAAAGGCGATTTGCAATAGTGCAGAATCTCTCGGTGACCAAGCCATGAACGCTCTGCAGCTCAGAGGCACAATGAGGCCTAGTCACGTGAGCTTTGCTTTTCACCAGGCAAGGCATCCACGCTTTTTGCAAGCACCCAATTCATCCGAGTTTCCTTTGTGCGCACAATGTTTGGGACCTCCCCCCCCCACCCCTTTCTGAACCTCCAGCCTGAGAAAGCCGCTTATGACAGGGCACCCTGCAACTATTATAAATGCACGCAGCATAAATAACCCCAATTTATCTTTGAGGTTATCGGGGGAAAAAACCACTGTATTATTAATGCCGGGTTCAGGGAATGTTCTGATTAAAGCTGAAAGGAACGATAAATTGTCAACGTCCTGGCTAACTAGGGAGGGGGAAGGAGACGCGTTACACCCTGTCAGCAAAATTCAAATGAAAAAGCCCAATGAATTAAAGGGCAATAAACTTTTTTAAAAGCTGGCTTGCCCTCCCTTTAAAACATGGCTGGGAAGCCAGAATAACCAAGGGTTTCTTTTGGAAGAAAAGATTTAAAATATAAGGCGTAGACGAGCCCCCTCTCTGGAGAAAGTCCAAAGGATGGTAACTCCACAAATAAATAAATACGATTCCCAGGCAAGGAAAGCCAACTTTTTCGTGACCTAAAAGCTGACATTATTAGCCTGAAGAGGAGCAGAAGAACAGAAAACGGGGAGCAGGGAAATTAGCATCAAAACAGGATCGCCGACTAAATTTAAAAAAGGGGGTAATGTTTGTTTTATAATTCGGTGCCGGAAAGATTTCCTCATCACTGGTATAGGGCTTCCTGCCTGAGCAAGGGGTTGGGCTAGAAGACCTCCAAGGTCCCTTCCAGCCCTAGGACTCTATGATTCTGAGAGAGATAAGGTACATGATAGAGAGAGAGAGAGAGAGAGAGAGAGGGATGGATGGATGGATGGATGGATAAAACAGCTTGCCTGCAAAAGTTGGGGATTCTCCATCACTGGAAAGAAATTTGAATATAGCAGATTGTTCATGCCATAAACCATGTCTAGTTTATGCCTAGTTTAATGAGAAGAAGGACTGGGGGTAACATGATAGCATCTTCCAATATCTAAGGGGTTACCATAAAGAAGAGGGGGGGGCAACCTCTTCTCCAAAGCTCCCAAAGGCAAAACAAGGATGGATGGAAACTCATCAAGGAGGGAAGCAACTTGGGGACGAAGAAGAAATTCCCTAACAGTGAGAACCAGTGGAACCGCTTGCCACCAGAAGTTGTGGGTCTTCAAGAAGAGACTGGACACCCATTGGTCCAGAATAGAACAGGGCCTCCTGCTTGAGCAGGGGGTTGGACTAGAAGACCTCCGAGGTCCCTCCCAAATGTGTTATCCTGTTACTCACTGGAGTTAACAGTGGTGGGTTGAGCACCATTCTCTTTGCTTTTATCCCCTGGGGGCGTGAAGACATTTCCAAACAAACATCTGGATCTCCTCACCTGCGACGTTTATTATTTTGTGAGATCAACCAACAAGGCCAATTCTTGCCGACAGGTTTTGTTGACAGCGTGCTAAACATCCCTCTGTTTTTGTGCGATAAGGACACAATCGTTTTCACACCTACATGGACCCTCGGAAAGGAACACAATCGTCTCCCTCCCTCTCCTCGCATTTGGTGGCCGGGGGGGAGGTGGGGGGGTGGAGAAATATTAAGAAACAAGCCATTAATGAATTGTAGAAAATGAACAGTACATTCCCTGCATCGATTCTCAAATTGCGCCCCGCGCGTCTTTCAAGACGGGGAGAGAAAAATACGGATGGATGGCATTTTCCACCGTCCCATTTCCACTGAATGAGTTCGGCTGATGCCCGCAAAGCATCAGCGGTGAAATATTTTACCTATTTTCATTTTCTCCTCCGCAACCTGGATGGAGGGAGGCTCTTGACTTTAATTCTTCCAATTCAGAAATGCGAGGAGGGGAAAGGAGGGGGACGCCTCTCTTCTCTTTTCCAACATCAGCCAGAACAAAAGGATCTTTGCAGGGGATATATATATATATATATATATATATATATATATATATATATATATATATATATATATATATATATATATATATATATATATATATATGGCTTTTTCAATGGCTGCCTTCCATGGCTTTATTAAAAGCACAAAAAGGAATTTTCTGCACCCTTTGACAATTCCTGGCTCCTTTTCTTGGTCTCTCTTCTTATCACTGTGCTCATAACCCAGCAGGTGGATTTTAAGATTTGAAAGGTTTTAAGAATGTGTTGATTTTGGAGGGTTTCCCCCCCTCCCCTGCAATGTGAGGATCCCATCTGGGGCTGAACGCTGCAGGCTTCACACAAAGGGGTGGGTTTCACTAGTGCACTGATGATGTTCCCTGGGTGGGTCATGAGACGTCTAAAAGTAAAACCACCAAGCTCAGAGAGCACCAGGGACCCCACAGTCCTCCTCTTCCCCCTCCTCCTTTTCCTTTTATTTCTCTTTCTCCTCCTCCTCCTCCAACCCTGCTCCCTTCTAGCACTGAAGATGTTACCCAGTTGGGTCACAAAACGCTTGCAAGAAAAACCACCTAGCTCAGAGAGCACCAAGACCCCACATTCTTCCTCCTCCTCCTCCTCCTCCTCCGTTCTAGCCCTGATGATGTTCCCTAGTTGGGTCATGAAATGTCTGCAAGAAAACCACCAAGTTCAGAGAGCACCAAGGACCCCACAATTCTCCTTCTCTTCCTCCTCCTCCTCCTCCTCCTCCTCCTCCTTCAATTCTCCTTCTCTTTGTCCTCCTTCTCCTCCTTTTCATTCTCTTCTTCTTCCTCCTCCTTTCCTCCTTCTCTTCCTCCTCCTCCTCTTCCTCCTCCTTCTACCTTTCTTCCCTTCCTCCTTATCCTTCCCTTCTCCTCCTCCTCCTCCTCCTCCTCCCCCCCTCCTCCTCCTCCTCCCTTCTAGCCCTGATGATGTTCCCTAGTTGGGTCATGAAATGTCTGCAAGAAAACCACCAAGCTCAGAGAGCACCACGGACCCCATAATCCTCCTCCTCGCCTCTTCCTCCTCCCAGCCTCCCTCCCTTCTAGCCCTGATGATGTTACCCAGTTGGGTCATGAAACGTCGGCAAGAAAAACCACCAAGCCCAGACAGCACCCAGCACCCCCCACAGACACTACGAGATCCAAACTGATAATCTCTCTCCCTCCCTCTCCCTCTCCCTCTCCCTCTCCCTCTCCCTCTCTCTCTCTCTCTCTCTCTATCTATCTATCTATCTATCTATCTATCTATCTATCTATCTATCTATCTATCTATCTCTCTGATGTGCCTCAAAGCAATCAGCCATCCAGAGTCTGATCATTAAGCCTAGTTAAGCTTGAACAAGCATTTCTGTGGTTAATACGAAATTCCTCTTCCTGGTTCAAACAGGTTAACTACAGGAAAGCTACCACTGACGACTTCAACGGCTGGAGTCCGGACCACTTAAATTCCTGGCCTGTGACCTTAGCAGCCTCCCCACAAAGAATCGGGGCTCCCTGCAAACGGGGGGGTGTCTTTTAAGGTGGCAGGAAAACCTTAATTCGTTCAGGGTTTAATTTTGCAACCTAGGAAGTTGCACTCAAGAAGGTGGTTTCGGCACATCATTAAATTACAAATAATAATAATCAGCAAACCAGGAAATAAAAGTATAAACCAACTCCAGGTTTCCTGCTTGAGCAGGAGGGATTGGACTAGAAGACCTCTAGGGTACCTTCCAACCCTATTGTTCTGCCCGAGGCTCCCCAAGAGCCTGAGGCCAACTCCTGGTCCCAACAAAACCCCCTTTTATTCATTCCCTGTGAATTCTGCTCCTTCACCTCCAGCCAAGTCTTTCAAGGGAGGATTTACGGTCACAGACCTCATCTGGCTTGGAGAGCTGCCAGGCTGAGATCTGCAGAACTTGGCCAGGAGCCTCGGAGAGTCACGAACCAATGAAGCGAACTGATGTCTCCTGCAAACTCCACTCCCCTTTCGCTCCTCTTTGATTCCCTCTGGGAGGGGCCATTCACCGTCCCCACCTGTGGCCTTCCTCCCAAGTCGACCCCTGTTCTTTAGCTCTTCCCTTCATCTAGCAACTCCGCAGATGCACACACTGGGAACAGGCTCCAGCTGTTCTTCTGCCTCACTGATGTCTGACTCTGAAGGCAGCTGATAACTGTCAGATGGCCCTGGCCCCCTCTCTGCCTCCGACACAGAGCCCTCCTCAGAGCCTTCCCCAGACTCCAGGACTGGCCCATCTTCCTCCCCAACCCTCCTCGCAGTCCGAATCTGCTGCTGGCGGAACCACAAGACCTATTACCCTACATTTTATGAATCTAAGTGTGATTCTTGGGCATTGTGTGTGTTGCAAAAGCCCCCACAGAAAAAAGCCTCATGTGGTTTAAGAACCATAAAACCCTGCTTTGTGTGTGGGGGTGGGGGGTGGGCAATGCAGACCCTTGGAAAGATCTTGTTCGGAAAGGTTTGGCCCAAAGAGGAAGTCCTTTGTGCAAAGAGAGATTTGGAGGCGAGCCGAGGAGCTTAAATAGGATCTAGGAGATTTGATGGGATCAACCAGCAGCTGGCTGAGAACTGCCAGCCTCGTAACTGGCTATTTTTTTTTTCCTCCCTTCCCCTTCTGCAAAGGCTGCCAAATATTTGATCCTGCATCTTGGCAAAAGG
>NW_028261438.1:0-2500 GCF_051295495.1 Thamnophis sirtalis
CATGCTTGCTCTCCTCTGATGAATGGAGGAGACTGGATAGGAGATGATGTGGGGAAAGTGCACAAACTTTGTTCTGGTGTGTGTAGCCTGAAAGGGAAACAAACTGGCTGCTTTAAAGGGGGAAATCTGTCCCCTAATTTACATATTTGTTGATCTAAAAGAGCTCCTCAGTGCAGTCACATTTTCCTTGCCCAGTCCCTACATGGGTGGGTTTTGAAATAGCTTTTCAGTCCTTTCGAAATCAAGGGATGTATTATCACATGTGGTGGCTATGCCCGAAGGCTAAACAATATTGGAATAGAATAAGAAAATGGCACAAAGAAATTAGTTAGGTAAGCTCCCCATTGGGAGAGTGAGTATGTTCAGCAAAGCGTTGTGAGAGTTGTGTTGAAGAACACACAAGCCAGGATACAGAGACACTGCAGTTTAAATAGGCTTTTACTTTCGTGGAAATAGAGGTATCAGAGTCCATCAAACAGTCCGAGTCATACACGGTTAAGACAGTCAGCCATCAACGTCTTTCAGTTAAGGGATAATCCAAATAACATAGTCCAGTATCATATAATCAGTTCAGTACTCAAAGTTTGCTAACAGTTGTAAAACTTACAATAGCTCCCTGGACTTTCTAACAGCCAGCTTCCAAAACACTCAGATCAGATCAGCCCAGCATCTAATGAACTAACAAGTCATTCTGGCTCCCTCTTATGGCCGATTGAGGAAAACAGCAACCAATCACATTTTACAGTACGAGTTAAAGAAACAGGTACAACATTGTTACATGAGTTATATATTGCCAGCCCAACCATTAGATTATATTCCTAACAATTACTAAACAGGAAATAGCTATGAAAGTGGAATTATTTATATTGGGAATATCTACAAGGAAATATGACAAAAAATACAATATTTGATTATGCATAATGGCAGTGAGAATAATGCATGCACAAAATTGGAAGAATAACAATATACCATCAGAGGGGAATGTAATAATGAAAGTGTTAGAGTGTGTAGAGATGGACAAACTCACAAAAGAAATAAAAGAAAAGGAGGAAACAGAATATTACATGGTATGGAACAAGTGGTAGAAATGGCTAGAAAGGTGTAAAGCTTTAGGAAAGACTAAATGAAGAAGACTCAGGAGCTAGAAAATAGCAATGTATAGGTGGAGATGAACAAACATGTATAAATGGAAACCATACATAATGAAGGATTGTAAATTAAGGAATGTATATAATACTATCCTATGTACAGAGCAGGGGTGGGTTCCTGCCAGTTCTAATCTCTTCTATAGAAGAGGTTCCACAAATCTACAGTGCCGTTTAGAACCAGTTCCAGCTGCCTCCCCCCGCCCGTCCGCACATCATCAAGATGAAGGCTGCCTGCAATTTCGGCAGTTCGAATCTCACCAGGCTCAAGGTTGACCCAATCTTCCATCCTTCCAAGGTTGGTAAAAGGAGGACCCATATTATTGGGGGGCAATAAACTGACTCTGTAAACAAGAGAGGACTGTAAAGCACTGTGAATCAGTATATAAGTCTAAGTGCTATTGCTATATGAGACAGAAAACCTCTGCCTTGGAAGTAAGATATTATATCCACCGAATGGTTTAATTTCTATGCCCAGACCAGCATCGGTGTGAGAATAGCACCCCCTGGTGTCAAAGATGACCAAAAGGGGCTTGTACCACATGGTTAGAATTCTAAGTTTTTCAAAGAAATTCTCAAAGCTGATACCTAAATAGGCAATTTTTTTCTTTGGTTCCTCTCACTTTATGTCTTGTACAATAAATAGATGGCCGTATCTTCTGGTTTGAGGTTGTTCATTTGCAAATATAGCTGGCTTTTGGCATTGTCCCTGGAGATGGTGAAGCATCCCTTCACTTTGTTTGAGTAGAACTTTTCACGGGAATCAGCGAAGATATGTGAAAGCCATTCCAGGTCTTTTCCCAGAGCCTGTCTAAACCAGTTCATTCCATAATTCCCAAAGATGAAGCCAGAGGCTTGGCAGGAGAGACAGAGGGACTCTCCAAGTCTTCTCAAATCCCCTCCAAACTCCACCAATTGAGCCTGAGATCGGACACCTAGGTGGCGCAGTGGTTAGGGGGCAGTACTGCAGGCCACTTCAGCTGACTGTTATCTGCAGTTCATTGGTTCTAACCTCACTGGCTCAAGGTTGACTCAGCCTTCCATCCTTCCGAGGTGGGTGAAATGAGAACCCAGACTGTGGGGGCGATATGCTGGCTCTGTAAACCGCTTAGAGAGGGCTGAAAGCCCTATGAAGCGGTATATAAGTCTAACTACTATTGCTATTGCTAAAATGAAAGAAGTTTCAGTGAACTCTCCTGCGTACAAGAATCAAAATGGAAAGAAATAGAGAGGAAGCAATTACAGGACCTCTGAGGACTGCTAGCGTGGATAACACATTTATCCACAGGATCATTTTCACTCTCTCTAAAGATTAGAGGGGAATTGATGACAAAGGACTTGGAGAAGTGCTCAAA
>NW_028261438.1:5000-67500 GCF_051295495.1 Thamnophis sirtalis
CAACCTTTATTGTGAACAGAGTAACTACGATTCAACGTGGCGTGGTTCGCGCCAAACATTTATACCCCCGGGTTTGAACGAGGAGCCAATGGGGCGTCGAGTAGCTCGACCTATCAGGGCGAGGATTGAACCGGCTCCGCCCGGGAACCAATCAGAAAGGGAGTTCTTCCCGCGCTTGTATTTCCCGCGCTAGTATTCAACACCCCTCCCCCCCTAGTCAAAGAGTTCCTTAGGAAGGGCAAACATAGTCTTTCAAGTAGGTGGGACGGTGACGTTCCCGTCCCGACCTTCGTGGCTCCCCGGCGGTTATCGTCGGGGGGGAACCCGCCGGCGGAGGTGTGTCCGTGGTGGGGCGGTGAATCTGCGACGCGGTCCCAAGAGATGGCGCTGACCCCGGGCCCGGTGCCCGATGTCCGTTTGCCTGGGGTGGCGTCTCCGTGGCAACAGGAGCGTCCGACAGTGGCCCCGTGCAGTCTGGTTGGGGTGTAGGTTCAGAGTCTCGATAAGGGCTTCGAGGAAGGGAGTAGCCGGGTGAGGCGCGTCTGTCCGAAAAGTTCGTATCGGCTTGTCCCCCGTTCCCCGGGTGGAGGCGGTCCGTTGGGGAGAAGGTCATCGAGGGTGGTTCATGCTGAGAGCGGGTGTCTGAGAGGCTCGGGCCGTCTGTTTCCGCGGGGAGGCGTCGCCTTAACTGGTCCACGTGGCGCCTCCATTGTGTTCCGTCGGCCAGGACAACCCTGAAGGAACAGGGGCCAGTCAGGGCTGTAATGGTTGCGGGAACCCACCGTGGATCCCCAGAAAAGGAGCGGGCCCATACAGGATCCCCTAACTTAAATGCGTGGGAAGGGAGGGCCCCCAGGTTGCTCGGCAGATCCCCTGCGTAAAGTGGATGGAGCCTGTCTAGGGGGGTTCGCAATCTCCTACCCATCAAGAGCTCTGCGGGACTTTTATTAGTCGTTGGGCAGGGTATGGAGTGCTGGCTCAAGAGGTAAGCCGCCACTCTTTCTTGCCAGTCGCCCTGGTCCATGCGGCCCAAAGCTTCTTTGGCTGAGCGAACTGCGCGCTCCGCCCGGCCGTTGCTAGCTGGGTGATAAGGGGCTGTGGCTGCGTGTCTGATCCCTTGTTCGGCCAGGAATTCTTGGAACGTGGTGGAGGTAAACTGGGGCCCATTGTCCGAGACTATCACATCCGGTAACCCATGTGTGGCGAACATCTTACGCAGGGCCCTCACTGTACTCTCTGCTGTGGTGGAGGTCATGATTACCAGCTCCACCCACTTGGAGTAAGCATCTACTACTATCATGAAGTTTCGGCCGTGGAAGGGGCCTGCAAAGTCAATGTGTAAGCGGGACCATGGGCCTCTAGGGATTTCCCACTCACGAGGGGCGGCTGTGGGGGGATTCGGCCTGGAGTTTTGGCAAATCCTGCATCGGCCTACGTAGTCTGCAATTTCCGAATCTAGCAAGGGCCACCACACATAGCTACGGGCTAAGGCTTTCATTCGCGCTATGCCTGGGTGGTTTCTGTGGAGTGCGGGCAGGATTCGTGCCCGCAGAGCTGTGGGAATCACTACCCTATCCCCCCAGACAAGACAACCCCCGTGAAGGGCGAGTTCGGCTTGTCGTGCTTTAAATGGTCGGAATTCTTCCGCTACCTTTTCAGCGGGCCAACCCCTCAAAACCCATGAAGCTACTTGGGATAGGACGGGGTCAGCCTTAGTGCAAGCTGCGACGTCCGCGGCAGAGACTGGGAGGTCGGATTCGGCTATGGACAAAATAGAGAGCGCGGGCACGTGGGCTGTGTCCGTCTCTGGCAAGGGGCAACGGCTCAGGGCGTCTGCGTGCCCTAGCTGCTTACCCGGACGGTATAACAGCGTATACGAATACGCCGTTAGGAACTCCGTCCAGCGTGTCATGCGGGGAGACAAAATGGGGGGGGGGGTTGGCTTGTCGCCTGCCAGTAGCCCCAGGAGTGGCTTGTGATCCGTGACAAGGGTGAAATTCCTACCATAAAGGTAGTCATGGAACCGCTTAATGCCGGACACTGCAGCCAGGGCTTCTTTATCGATTTGGCTGTAGTTCCGCTCCGTGGAGGAGAGTGTCCGGGAATAGAAGGCTATGGGGGCCTCTGAGCCGTTCGGGAGGGCATGGCTCAGGACCGCCCCTATACCATAGGGAGAGGCGTCGCAAGTCAGAACTAGGGGCATTCTATCGCTATATTGAATTAGGACTGCCGACGAGGTCAAAATGTCTTTTATAGCCGCGAACGCGTGCGCTTCACGGCTACCCCATTGCCAGGCCGCTGACCGGTCAAGCAGTCGGTGTAGCGGCTCAGCTAGCGACGCCTTGTGGGGAATAAAAGGGGCGTAGAAGTTTAAAAGCCCCAGGAACGCCTGCAATTCCGCCCTAGAGGTGGGTGCGGGTGCGTTTTTGATGGCGGCGACTTTGGAAGGAGTGGGGTGGATGCCTTGGGCATCAATGAGGAACCCCAAAAATTCTACTTGGGGAACAGCAATTTCGCATTTGCTGCGCTTTAGTTTCAGTCCTGCCTCCCTAAAACGTGTGAGGACCTCCCGCAGTGTTTTCAGGAGTTCCGAGTGGCTGGGGGCTGCGACCAGGACGTCGTCGAAGTAGGGAACGACGCCTGGGAGCCCGTGGAGCAACCGCTCCATGAGGCTCTGAAAAATCCCCGGGGCAACCGAAACGCCGAATTGGAGGCGGCGGCAACGGAAGGCCCCACGGTGGGTGACGATGGTCTGGGCTGTAGCCGCATCGTCGTCTACGGGAAGCTGCTGGTAGGCCTGTGCCATATCTAGCTTAGCGAAAATGCGGCCTTGTCCTAAGGAGTGGAGTAGGTGTTGCACTACGGGAACCGGATATGGATTTGCCTGCAGGGCCAAATTGATGGTCGACTTATAGTCGGCACATATTCTCACCGATCCGTCGGGTTTGACCGGGAGGACTATGGGGGTTTCCCAACGGGCGTGATCTACGGGCTCGATTACCCCCTGCTCTATAAGCTTATCAAGTTCAGCGTCTACCTTTGCTCTCAATGCGAAGGGGACCCTGCGTGCCTTCAGCCTAATGGGAGCGACCTGGGGATCGAGGCAGAGGGAAATGGGGGTGCCCTTATAACAGCCCAATTTCCCATCGAACACATCCGCGAACTCATCTAGAACGCTGTCTACGGTGAGGGGAACTACCCTGTGTACCCCCTCTATGGTGAGGCCCAAGGCGGAAAACCAATCCAACCCCAGGAGAGCGGGCAGATCGTTCCTGACGATTAGAACTGGGAGTTTCCCCTTAAAATCTCCGTATTCCACCCGGATGTGGAATATTCCTGCCGTGGGAATCCCATTTCCCTGATAGTCTAGGAGGGAGACCCCGACGGGGCGCAATTTGCTCTGGGGAACCCCGGGACAAAGGCGGGAAAACAAGGCCCAAGATAGGAGAGAACGGGAAGACCCGGAGTCCACCTCCATTCGACAAAGCTGACCTTCGAGTCGGACGGCGGTGCTGATTTTGCGATCGCCGGCGGGAACGTGGGACGCCTGGTAGACCACGCAGTCGGCGCTGGAGGGCTGGTAGGTTGAGTGGCAGTCCTCAGCTCGCCTCGCGGGACGTGGCTGTTGGCGGCGTTGCGGTGCCTGGCGCTGGTCGCTGGGCTGCATAAACGATGGGGCTGGCACGAGAGCCCGGCAGACCCTGGCGAGGTGTCCTTCTCCTCGGCAGCGGCGGCAGACGGCGGAACGGAACGGGCAGGATGTGCGGCTGTGGCGGCCGCCGCATCCGCGGCAAGGTGCGTTTGAGGCTGGCTGAGCGGGCGTCGGTGGTTGCTGGTGTGGCCTCCGCTTCGGCTGCGTCCTCATTTGTCCGACGGTTTCCTCCTCCTCGTCTTCAGCAGGAGAGAGGTCGTCGACGAGGTTCGTCTGGGTGGAAGGCCCCGCGGCGGTTTGCGCGGGGGGTTTCAGCTGGAGGCGTTCGATGTCGGCCGTGGATTGTTCGGAGAGCTCCGCTGCTCGCGCGGTCTCCACGGCTTGCAACAAGGTAATTTTGTGATTCCGGAGCATGCAGCTGCGCAAATGCACGTCGCGGACCCCGCATACAAACTGCTCCACGAGGTTCTCCTCCAGGTCTGCAAAATCGCACTGGGCGGCCACTGTGCGTAAAGCCTCTAGAAACTGGCTGATGGATTCGTTGGGCTTTTGCACTCGGCGGCGGAAGGTGAAGCGGCGCGCGATCAGAGAGGGTGAGGGAGCGTAGTGGTTTCTCAGCCTGGACATCAGCTCGTCCCACCCAAGTTTGTAGGCTGGCCTCGGGGCGGCCAGGGCTCTCGCAGAGGCGAACATGGAAGGCTCACAGCAGGACAAGAAGAAGCTGCATTTCTCCTCGTCGGTCTGTGCCTGGTTCTTCGATGCGATTAAGTAGCACTCGAAACGCTCCATGAAGCCGTCCCATGATTCTCCGGCGGCCCCGAATGGCGCGAAAGGAGGAAGCGATGATGCCATCGTGGTGTGGAGCCAGAGAGAGGGAGGAAGAGGGCGGAGAAAATTTTGCGTTCGCTGCCGGAGTTCTCAGCCTGAGGATAGCTTTCGTGCTGGTTCAGACGCGGTGGCAGCTGGCTTGTTCTTCTCCGTGGTCGCGGGAATCGGAATCCCACCTTCGTCGCCAGTTTTGCATCTTGGAGCGAAGGGAAGGACGCGACAAGCGGGTATGCAAAACTGCAACCTTTATTGTGAACAGAGTAACTACGATTCAACGTGGCGTGGTTCGCGCCAAACATTTATACCCCCGGGTTTGAACGAGGAGCCAATGGGGCGTCGAGTAGCTCGACCTATCAGGGCGAGGATTGAACCGGCTCCGCCTGGGAACCAATCAGAAAGGGAGTTCTTCCCGCGCTTGTATTTCCCGCGCTAGTATTCAACACAACCCATTCCAGTCCTTTCCCAGGAAGATGTCTCACCCAGTTCATCCCATACTCGCTGAAAGTGAATCCAGAGGCTTGGCAGGAGAGGCTGAGGGACTCTCCAGGTCTTCTCACATCCCCTCCAGACTCCACCAGCTGGACTTGAGACTGGACTCCTAAAATAAATGGAGTTACAGTGAGCTTTTCTGTAGACAAGAATTAAAATTGGGGGGGGGGAAACGGGATAGGGAGGAAACAATTACCTCGGAGGACTGCTAGTAAGGACACTGGGATTAACCACAGCATCATTTAAGCTGCTTCTAATGATTGGAGAGTGATTGATGCCAAATGATTGGGGAAAGTACACAAACTTTGTGTTGATGGGAAGCAAAACCAACCGACTCTTTTAAGGGGGAAATTGTACCTCAATTTACATATCACTAAGGATAAAAGAACCTCCTCGTTGCAAGTACCTGTATGCTGTATTTCTTTGTACATAATTTCACAAGTGGTTTTCAAACGAGGTTCAGTCTTAGGAACCATCCATCGAGTGTTTTATTGTCACTACATAGGTAAAAAGATATAGTTACAATGGAGTAAGTAAAGCTAGGAGAGGTCCAACAGGACCTCCTTATTGTAAAAAAAGGGGTGGGTGGGTGGGTTGGAGAAAGAAATCATGTGTTGAAAATACTTTAATTGGACATGTTAGAGACCAAACATTAAAAAGGGGGTACATCTAAATTCAGAATATTTTTTTTCTGCAATTATTACTCTGACCATCTTATTTTGAGGAAACGGGATTCAGCAGGGCAGAGTAGGCCATAAGGCACAATTTGAAATTTCACTGTTGAATTATATGAACACATTCAAGTTGGAAGCAAAAATCATATTGGAATCCTGTGAGGTGTTCTTTATTAGTTTGGGTTTTAACTCCGTGATTGTACAGATTTCATAAATTGATTTTTTTTCCCTCTGGTGATTTTGTGTAGTCATTCTGCAATTTTAATCTTATCTTCAAACATACCAAAACTGTTTATAATGTTTAACCATAAGAATAGCAGGAAAGAAAAGGAAGAAGGAAGGAAGGAAAGAAAGATATTTAAACCATAAGTATAGCAGAAAAGGAAAGGAAAGGAAAGGAAAGGAAAGGAAGGAAGGAAGGAAGGAAGGAAGGAAGGAAGGAAGGAAGGAAGGAAGGAAGAAAGAAAGATGTTTAAACCATAAGTATAGCAGAAAAGGAAAGGAAAGGAAAGGAAAGGAAGGAAGGAAGGAAGGAAGGAAGAAAGAAAGAAAGAAAGAAAGAAAGAAAGAAAGAATGGAAGAAAGATATTTAAACCATAAGAACAGCAGGAACGAAAAGGAAGAAGGAAGGAAGGAAAGAAAGAAAGATGTTTAAACCATAAGAACAGCAGGAAAGGAAAGGAAGGAAAGAAGGAAAGAAAGAAAGATGTTTAAACCATAAGAATAGCAGAAAGAAAAGGAAAGTCCTTATACTATTGATTTGTATCTTTACTTATTTCCTCGATTTCTGCAGCTGCCCAGCTCACTTTTACAAGACTGAAGAAAAGAATTGAGTGCTAACTAAGGAATACAATTTTGTATCACTAAATATTTTTTGAGAGCAAAACTTTTTGCCATTGCTGTCTTTTAGGAATCTCTCTCTCTCTCTCTCTCTCTCTCTCTCTCTCTCTCTCTCTCTCTCTCTCTCTCTCTCTCTCTCTTTCGCTCTCTCTCTCCCTCCCTCTCCCTCTCCCTCTCTCTCTCTCTCTCCCTCCCTCCCTCCCTCACAACTTTTTTCTTCAGTTTATTCTCTCTGGTCAGGTTTTCCTCCACTCCAGTTGGAAAACATCTCCCACATTGCTAATACCAAAACCAGCTCTTTCTCGTCTTGGCAAACAGGCAGCTTTCTCAACTTTTTGCCCATGAATAATGCAGCCCTATTCTGAGACTGAATGGACTTATGGGCTCTTTCTGATGAATGGTAGGTTTTTGTCAAGCTTCAGATTCACTTCCTTTCACTGTGACTTCCTTGCACAGTAATACACAGCCGTGTCTTCAGGATTGAGATTGTTCACTTGCAGATACAGCTGGCTTTTGGCATTGTCCCTGAAGATGGTGAAGCGCCCCTTCACTTTCTCTGAGTAGTAAATACTACTGGAACCAGAGCTTATGTATGCCACCCATTCCAGACCTTTCCCAGAAGGAAGGATGATGGTTAAACCATAAGAATAGCAGGAAAGGAAAGGAAAGGAAAGAAGAATGAATGAAAGAATGATAGTTAAACCATAAAAATAGCAGGAAAGGAAAGGAAGAAGGAAGGAAGGAACGAAAGAAAAAAGTTTAAACCATAAGAATAGCAGGAAAGGAAAGGAAAGGAAAGGAAGGGAAGGGAAGGGAAGGGAAGGAAGGAAGGAAGGAAGGAAGGAAGGAAGGAAGGAAGGAAGGAAGGAAGGAAGGAAGATGGTTAAACCATTAAGAATAGCAGGAAAGGAAAGGAAGATATAAAAAGAAAGGGAAAGAAAGAAAGAAAAATAAAAACTCCAACAAAATTTTAAATTCCTATAGTCCTTTTACTATTGATTTGTATCTTTACTTATTTCCTCGATTTGTGCAGCTGCGCAGCTCGCTTTTACATGACTGAAGAAAAGAATTGAGTGCTAACTAAGGAATACAATTTAGTATCACTAAATATTTTTTGAGAGCCATTTTTTTTGCCATTCCTGTCTGTTAGGAATCTCTCTCTCTCTCTCTCTCTCTCTCTCTCTCTCTCTCTCTCTCTCTCTCTCTCTCTCTCTCTCTCTCTCTCTCTCTCTCTCTCTCTCTCTCCCCTATTCTGAGACTGAATGGACTTATGGGGCTCTTTCTGACGAATGATAGGTTTTGTCTCAAGCTTCAGATTCACTTCCCTTCACTGTGTCTGCCTTGTACAGTAATACACAGCCGTGTCTTCAGGATTGAGATTCTTCACTTGCAGATACAGCTGGCTTTTGGCATTGTCCCTGAAGATGGTGAAGCGCCCCTTCACTTTCTCTGAGTAGTAAATACTACTGGAACTGGAGCTTATGTAGGCCACCCATTCCAGACCTTTCCCAGGAGCCTGTCTCACCCAGTTCATCTCAAAGCTGCTGAAGGTGAATCCAGATGCTTGACAGGTGAGATGAAGGGATTGTCCAAGGCTTTTCACATCCCCTCCTGACTCCACCAACTGGACCTCAGATCGAACACCTAAAGTGAAAGGAATTTCAGTGAGCTCCCCTGCATACAAGAATTGAAATGAAACGAAACCGAACAGGTAGGAGAGAATTACCTCTGAGGATAGCTAAAAAGGACACCAAATTTAGCCAAAGGATCATTTTTGCTCCCTCTGATGAATGGAGCAAATTGATAGGACAGGATCTGGGAAAGCGCACAAACTTTGTGTTGGTGGGTATAACCTGAAAAGGGAAACCATGAGGCTCCTTTAAAGGGAAATTGGGCCTCAATTTACATATCAGTTGAGATAAAAGAACGCTTCAGAGTATTCTGCTCTCAATTTCTTTGCACGGACTTGACACCTGCGATTTTCATAAAATGTTAAATAAAAACATTTTTTAAATGTTATTAAATAATAACAGGCATCCTCTGGTTTCAGGTTGTTCATTTGCTACCATAATTAACTTTTGGAGATGGTGATGCATCCCTACCCTTTATCCATGTAGTAAAATCTGAACCTTATCAAATTAAAGCTTTAGTTTGGCAAGAGTCTGTCTCTTAGAAGGAAGCCATTAAAGAATTGGATTTGATTGGATCTCACTGTCTCATCTTTGGGCTTCGGCTTAGTGCTGCCAGCCAACACCGAATAACCAAAGGTAGCCAGAGGATGTCCTTCTTCCCAGCTCAGGTGAAATGAGACATATTAGAACTTAAAACTGGTAAAACTAGGGAATACTGACTTATTAAATGCCTACATTTGTACTAACAGAGAAGGATATGATTTTAAACATAGTTAAATTTCAAATGTGTCTTTCTCTCCCCCTCCCTCCCTCTCTCCCCCTTTCTTTTTCCCTCTCTCCCTCCCTCTCTCCCTCTCCTAACCTCCCTCACCCTCTCTTTCTCCCTCCCTCCCTCTGCCCCTCCCTCCCCCTCCCTCCCTATCTACCTCCCTCCCTCTCTCTCTCTCTCTCTCCCTCCCCACTTTTTTCTTCAGTTTATTCTCTCATGCACACAAAGATAAAAGGCAGAACATCTGAGTCTAAAGAAAGAAAGAAAAATGTTTATGAGCACTTTGTCTGTTGTCTTTCAGGAGTTCTCCTTTTTCTCTCTATCACTCTCTCATTGACTTGCTCCACTTATTTTCTTCTCTCAGGTTTTCTGATTTCCTCCCATCTTTTTGACTCATATTGGAAAGTTTGCAAACATTTCAGGCATCTACAGTTACCAAAGGCACATTCTGTTCTGAACTTAGACGTGGCATTAAAGATCAGATTGTGGTCTCTTGAGAAGTGACATTCTCTCGAGACTAATTTGGTGAATTTCTCAGCTGTGGTGGCACGGTGGTAAGCTGCTTTCTTTCTTTTTGCCTCACCAGCCATAAACCTTACCGCACGTCACTGTACCAACCCAATAAAAGAATGAAGAGTGCTAATTTAGGAATACAATTTTGTAGCACTAAAGATTCTTTTGAGAGCAGAACTTATGAGCACTTTGTCATTGCTCTCTTTCAGGGGTTCCCCTTTTTCTCTCTGTCACTCTCTCATTGATAACGCGGTATATTTTTTTCTGCTCAGATTTTCTGATTTCCTGCCTTTCAGTTGGATAACATTCCCTAAGCAGCTAATATTAAGATCTGTTCTTTCTTCCTTCTGGCAATCAGGCTGCTTTCTTGGGCTCCTCTCATTGCAAAATGCAACCTTATTCTGAGACTGAATGAACTTACAGAGATGCTCTGATGAGCTGTTGTGTTTTGACAAGTTTCTGACCCACTTCCTCTCACTGTGTATCCTGTACAATAATAGACTGCCATGTCCTCTGGTTTGAGGCTGTTCATTTGCAGATACAGCTGGCTTTTGGCATCGTCCCTGGAGATGGTGAAGCGTCCCTTCACTTTGTTTGAGTAGTGAAGAGCACTGGAAGGGGCATTTATGTAGGCCACCCATTCCATTCCTTTCCCAGGAGCCTTTCTCACCCAGTTCATGGAAGAGCCACTAAAACTGATGCCGGAGCCTTGGCAGGAGAGACGGAGGGATTCTCCAGGTCTTCTCAAGTCTCCTCCAGACTCCACCAACTTTGCCTGTGATCGGACACCTTAAATAAAAGGAATTTCAGTGAGCTCCCCTGCATACAAGAATGAAAAGGGAAAGAAACCAAATAGGTAGGAAAGAAATACCTCTGAGGACTGCTAGAAAGGACACCAGATTTAGCCACAGGATCATTTTTGCTCCCTCTAATAATGGAGTGAATCAAGAGGAAAGAATCAGGAAAAGGGCTCAAACTTTCTGTTGGTGATTGTAATCTGAAAACTGATATCACATGGCCCATTTAAAGGGAAGATTGGGCCTCAATTTACATATCTCTTGGACTAAAAGAACCCAACAGATCATTAGATTGCAGATTTCTTTGCAAAGGCTTTATACGTGTGGTTTTCAAAAACTGTTACATAATTTACAGGGTCCTCTGGTTTCAAGTTGTTCATTTGCTAATAGAATTGGTGTTTGGAGATGGTGAAGCATCTCTTCCCTTTATCCACATAGCGACATGGTAAGCTTGGGAAGATATAGCTTTAGTCTGGCAAGATTCCATCTATTAGGTGGAATGAAATAAAAAAATGGACTTGGTTGGATGTCACAATCACATCTCTGGGCATGGGACTGGCATTGCCAGCCAACACTCCCTATTCAAAGGTACCAACAGTGCGTCCTTCTTGCTCGGATCACATGGGATGGGTAGAAACAATTGGCGAGAGATTTCCTTTTAAATTTATTGTGGAAACAAAAGGGCTTTACTGTACATTAGACAAAAGATACTGTGTTTCTCCAAAAATAAGACAGGATCTTATTTTCTTTTGTCCTCCAAAATAAGCACTTGGCCTTACTTTCCACCAGGTTCAAGGTTGATTCAGCCCTCCATCCTTCCAAGGTTGGTAAAAGGAGGACCCAGATTGTTGGGGGCAATATGCTGACTCTGTAAAACTGCTTAGAGAGTGCTGTAAATCACTGTGAAGCAGTATATAATTCTAAGTGCTATTGCTATATCAGATGGAAATGCTCTGACTTGGAAATGAGATATTATTTCCACAGAGTGGCTTAATTTCCGTGCCCTGCCTGGCATTGGTGTGAGAATAGAACCCCCTCGTGTCAATACAATACAATACAATAGCAGAGTTGGAAGGGACCTTGGAGGTCTTCTAGACCAACCCCTTGCCTAGGCAGGAAACCCTCCACCATTTCAAATGGCTATCCAACATCTTCTAAAAGACTTGCAGTGTTGGAGCATTCACAACTTCTGGAGGCAACTTCTGTTCCACTGATTCATTGTTCTAACTGTCAGGAAATTTCTCCTCAGTTCTAAGTTGCTTCTCTCCTTGATTAGTTTCCACCCATTGATTCTTGTTTTACCCTCAGGTGTTTTTGAGAATAATTTGAGTCCCTCTTCTTTGTGGCAACCCCTGAGATATTGGAACACTCCTATCATGTCTCCCCTAGTCCTTCTTTAATAACTAGACATACCCAGTTCCTTCAACCGTTCCTCATATGTTTTAGTCTCCAGTCCCCTAATCATCTTTGTTGCTCTTCTCTGCACTCTTTCTAGAGTCTCCACATCTTTTCTACATCGTGGTGACCAAACCTGAATGCAGTATTCCAAGTGTGGCCTTACCAAGGCATTATAAAGTCATATTAACACTTCACATGATCTTGATTCTATCCCTCTGTTTATGCAGCCTAGAACTGTGTTGGCTTTTTGGCAGCTGCAAAGATGAGCAAAAGACGCTTGTACCATATGATTAGAATTCTAAGGTTTTCCAAGAAATTCTCACAGCTGTTATGTGAATAGGCAGTTTTTGCTTTAGTTCCTCTCACTGTGTGTCTCGTACAATAATAGACAGCCGTATCCTCTGGTTTCAGGTTGTTCATTTGGAAATATAGCTGGCTTTTGGCGTTGTCCTTGGAGATGGTGAAGCGTCCCTTCACTTTGTTTGAGTAGAACTTTTCACGGGAATCAGCAAAGATATGTGAAAGCCATTCCAGGTCTTTCCCCGGAGCCTGTCTAAACCAGTTCATCCAAAAGTTCCCAAAGATGAAGCCAGAACCTTGGCAGGAGAGACGGAGGGACTTTCCAGGTCTTCTCACATCCCCTCCAGACTCCACTAACTGGGCCTGAGATCGGACACCTAAAATGAAAGAGGTTTCAGTGATCTCTCCTGTATACAATAATTAAGATGTAAAGAACCTAAATATAGAGGATGGAATTACCTCCTAGAGATGCTAGAAAGGACACCAGGTTTAGCCACAGGATCATTTTTGCTCCCTCTAAAGACTGGATGGGAACTGATGGATGGTAAAAGATTAGGAGAAGTGCACAAATGTTGTGGTTGTAGCTTCCAAAGGAAAACCAACTGCCTCTTTTAAAGGGGAAATTGTGCTTTGATTTACATATCACTAGTTTTTTTAAAAAGTCTCCTCATTGTTTTACTGATATATTTCTTTGCACATAGATTTCACACCTGGTTTTTCAATGAGGGTCACTTCTATGACCAGTCAGATAGATTTACAATGGAGACAGATTTACAATTGAGTCAGTAAAGGAAGATGGAGCAGAATTTCTTCAGTTGTCCATGAGCAGAACCAACAAACAAGATGGCAGCCCCATAAGCAGACACCATGGGACTCCTTTAAAGGGGAAATTGGGTCTCAATTTACATCTCAGATAAAACAACCCTTCAGAGTATTTGGCTATAGATTTCTTTTCACAAACTTTACACCTGTGATGTTCAGAAACTTTTAAATAATAATCAGTGTCCTCTGATTTTGATGTTGTTCATTTGCTACTAGAATTGGTTTTTGGAGATGGAGAAGCATCCCTTCCTTTTATCCATGTAGCAAAACCTGAACCTTATACATTTATACCTTTAGTTTGGCAAGATTCTGTCTATTAGATGGAAGCAAATAAAGAATTGGACTTGATTGGATCTCACTGTCTCATCTCTGGACTTGGACCTGGCACTGCCAGCCAACACTCCCTAACCAAAGTTAACCAGACAATGTCCTTCTTGCCAGAGGAGAATGGATGGGTGGTAACAATTGGGGAGAGATTTCCTTTTAAATTTATTGTGCAAACAAAGGGCTTTACTTTACTTTTGGTTTAAAGCAAATGTAAATGGTTCTAAGTAGCACAGTGAAATCGTGGACTAATAATTTTTGAAACAGACATGTTAGAGACAGAATCTGAAAGTGGTAAATCTAGTGATACATCTAGTTCGAATGGCAGGTCTGAGTTCAGGAATCTTTGTTTTTTAACCAGGTTACGTTTTGAAGAATCTCAAAATATCCTGTTTCCCTGAAAATAAGACCACACTGGATAATAAGCCCAATCAAGCTTTTGAGCGCATACGCTAAAATAAGCCCTTGCCCAAAAATATGCCCTCCCTGAAAATATTGCAACACAGCAGCAGCCCTTAGGTGACCAAGCTCGCTGCCTCCTGCACCTCAAAAATAATAAGACCTCCCCGAAAATAAGGTCAAGCACTTATTTCGGGGGTCAAAAGGAAATAAGACCCTGTCTTATTTTTGCTGAAACACAGTTACTGCATACAAACTAAGACATAAATCACAATTTGCAAAGGACAGAATTTGTGTTCCATCAAGCTGCAAAGTCATCATCAAATCAATCAATCACATCACAATTTCATATTGAACACTCCCTCTCTCGTAGGCCAAGACAGAATATGACATTTTCTTCTTTTCACACATTTCAGGAATTTACATTTGGCAAGACCCATCTGAGCTGAACTTTCTGAAGCTGGCTGTTGTCTCTGGAGATACTTTCAGTGGGTTTTTTTTAAGCGTACCAAATTGAAAAGTTCTGCCTAGGAAACGAGACCTTATTTTTTACACAGTGGTTTTATTTCCATGCCCTCCGCAGCTCCAGTGTGAGAATTACACCCCCTGCTCTGCAAGATGACCAAAACAAGTAAACTTCTCACTCTACAAGTTCTAAAGTTCAAAGAAATTTGCAGACGTCTTTTGTGAAGTGGGCAGTTTTTTCGTTGCTCCAGATACACTTCCTCTCACTGTGCCTCTTGCACAGTAATAGACTGCCGTGTCCTCTGGTTTGAGGTGGTTCATTTGAAGATACAGCTGAGTTTTGGCAGTGTCCATGAGGATGGTGAAGCGTCCCTTCACTTTCTTTGAGTAGTAGAGTTCTAACCCATCATGGCGTAGCCATGACACCCATTCCAGTCCTTTCACTGGATCCTGTCTCACCCAGACCATGTGGAAGCCATGGAAGGTGAATCCAGAGGCTTGGCAGGTGAGATGGAGGGACTCTCCAGGTCTTCTCACATCCCCTCCAGACTCCACCAACTGGGCCTGAGAATGGACACCTAAAATGAAAGAGGTTTCAGTGATCTCTCCTGTATACAATAATTAAGATATAAAGAACCTAAATATAGAAGATGGAATTACCTCCGAGAGATGCTAGAAAGGACACCAAGTTTAGCCACAGGATCATTTTGCTCCCTCTAAAGACTGGATGGGAACTGATGGATGGTAAAAGATTAGGAGAAGTGCACAAGTGTTCTGGGTGTAGCTTGCAAAGGAAAACCAGCTGCCTCTTTTAAAGGGGAAATTGTGCTTTGATTTACATATCACTAGTTTTAAAAAAAGTCTCCTCGTAGTTTTATTGATATATTTCTTTGCACATAGATTTAACACAGCCATGGAAGGTGAATCCAGAGGCTTGGCAGGTGAGACAGAGGGCCTCCTCCAGGTCTTCTCACAGACCCTCCAGACTCCACCAACTGGATCGCTGATTGGACACCTAGAAAGACAGTCTGTTTAATAAGACCTCCTGCAGGTAACTGCAAAAAAGAAAGGAATAACCCATCTGATTGGATGTGAAAATTATACCTCTGAGGACTATTAGAGAGGCAAGATTGTGCAGTGGGTAGAGTGTAGTACTGCAGGCCACTTCAGCTGACTGTTATCTGCAGTTCACTGGTTCAAATCTCACCAGCTCAGGGTTGACTCATCCTTCCATTCTTCCGAGGTGGGTAAAATGAGGGCCCAGATTGTGGGCTCAATATGCTGATTCTGTAAACTGCTTAGAGAGGGCTGAAACCCCTATGAAGCGGTATATAAGTCTAACTGCTATTGCTATTGCTATCAGCAAGGACAGGAGATTTAGCCACAATGCCATTTTTGCTCACAGAACAGATTGGATGATTAATACTGATGGGAAAATATCCAGATAAACACTCAACATTTATATTTTGGGGGTGTAGCAGGAAACCAGGGTGATATGGATCCCTTGAACAGAAAGTTGTAACTGACCCTCAGGATAAAAGAGTCACAGGCTTCCAAAGTTGCTTCAACGTCCTTGTAGACATGTTCTTCAAAGGCTGAGAAAAAAAAATCTCAACATCACTCAATCAATTCTTGAATCCTTAAACAACAGGTTGATTTTGGAAGATGCAAACTGATAGCTTGAAAATTTCAGTGTCAGCGTTCCAAGTAATATACCCATAGCAAACAGAACTGGAGGTGGATTCCTCAAAGAACAGTTTTATTTGGTGATATTGTTATTGGTACAGTTTGGAGAAAACCAACTCTGAGAATTCCCACGGTTTTCACCTAATTAAAAAGTGAAAGTTTCCCTTTCCCCCAAACAAGAAGTCACATTTTCCAATCTAGGTGCTGGCCGGTTGCCTGGTTACTTCTCTCCTCTTCCTCCTCTCTCCATCCAGATGTTGGAATGTCCTTGGTTCCCAGGAGAAACTATTTTGTTTTGGCTAGAAAACCTCCAGCTGTCTCTACTCTGCCCTCCCTATCCCTCAGCTCCACTGTGGCAACACTGAAGCCCCCAAAATAGTCTCAGTGAGGCCAGCTTCTGGGTTGACATTAAGGTCATATATCATTTCAACACAAAAATTGAATTTTCATCATTTTATAGTTTATAGTTTAGTTTATAGTTTTATTGATTTGTATGCCGCCCACTCCCGAAGGACTCCGCCCTCCCTTTTAGGATTTTAGGATCAAGCTATCAGTCTCTGCTTTCAACTTGCAGATATTGTTGTGCCTCTATTATGAAAATGATATTTCGGTGATGAGCAAATTCTAAAACCATCATGATAATGTGTTCAAACTTCTCTTTTATTTGATTGATTTATATCTTGCCTTTATGATTTTTTGCAAAACACTCGAGGCAATGAACACTTTCCTCCTCCTCTTTTCCCCACAACAACAACAACAACCTGTGAGGAGAGTTAGCCCAAAATCAGTCACCTGCCTTTCATGCTAAGGCAGGACTAGAACTCAGCACCCTTCTAGCCTGGTGCCTTAACCACAGGACCAACCAAGCTCTTTTGATGTAAAAAGGGATGCAGGTTTTGAAAAGAGGAAGGAAAATGTTATTTTGCAAAAGCTGCAAATCAGATCTTTTTCAGGAAATCAATGTTTATGATGCTTTTGTGTGATTCTTCACAACAGAGACACATCAGTTCAAGCTCTGGTTATTGAGTGAACTCAGAAAAAATTCTCTCATATGTGGAAGGTTTTTGTTTTGTTTCCTCTCACTGTGTTTCTCCCACAGTAATAGACAGCTGTGTCCTCCAGTTTGAGGCTATTCATTTGTAGATACAGCTGTCTTTTGCCATTGTCCCTGGAGATGGTGAAGGATCCCTTGACTTTGTCTGAATAGAATATTTTAGTGGAATCAGGGTACATGAATGCAACCCATTCCAGGCCTTTCCCTGGAGCCTGCCTCACCCAGCCCATGTTGGAGCCACCAAAGTAAAATCCAGAGGCTTGGCAGGATAGGTGGAGGGACTCTCCAGGTCCTCTCACATCCCCTCCAGATTCCATTAATTGGGCCTGAGATTGGACACCTGGGGGAAAAAAAACATTGTTTAATAAGACCTCCTGCAGATAACACCAGACATTGAAGGATAACCTCTCTCTTTGGAGGGGAAAATGATACCTTCGAGGACCACTAACAAGGACATGAGTTTTAGCCAGAGTGTCATTTTCCCTTGCTCAAAAGTTGCACGTTTCTTCCTGATGGGAAAACACTCAGACAAGCACTCAACCTTTAAGATGTTGAGTGCAGCAGGACAGGAGGATGATATGGTTCCATTGAACGGGAAGTTGTCACTGAATTTACACAGCCCTCAGCATAAAAGAGACACAGGCCACTTTGACCTTCTAGAATGTCTTCATCCTTCACTCAAGAGAGGCTTAAAAATCCCCAAATTCCCATTTTTAAAAAATCCTTAAGAAATATGTGAAGGTTGCTTTTGTAAGAAGAAAAGTCGTATCTTGAAAGCTCAACTTGATGCCTCATCTGAGCACTTGGGGAATATTAGAGCTGGCAGATAACTGGTATCTATTGCTCTGGTATTTTGCATAGTGGAAATGGAAATAGCTGATAACCATTTTGTGGTGTTTGTTTTCATAGGCAGAACAACAATTTCCCTTCCTCTGCATAGAAAATAGGTCTGGCTGATTTTCTGTTCCCTTCCCTACCCTATCTTTCCCTCACCCCTTCCCTTTTCTTCATTTTCCTTGCTATTCCTCCCTTCACCTCCCCTTCCTTTTAAGCATTGACCTGTCATTTCTTTTCCTTTCCTTTCCTTCCCATCCCTTCCTTTCTCTTCCCTTTCTTCCTCATCCTCTTCCTTCTTTCCTTCCTACCTTCTTTCCTTCCTTCTTATCCTTCTTTCTCTCTTCCTCTCCCCTCCCTCCTTCCTTCCTTTCCTATCACTTCCCTCCTCCTCCCTCTTTCTTTCTTTCCTCCTTTCTTTCTTTCTTCTCTTTTTCTTTATTCTTTCTTTCTTTTTTCCTTTCTTTCTTTCCCTTTCTTTCTTTCCCTTTCTTTCTTTTCCTTTCTTTTTTCTTTTCTTTTTCCTTTCTTTCTCTCTTCCTCCCCCTCCCTCCTTCCTTCCCCTCATGTCCCTTTCCTCCTCTTCCTCCTTTTTTTCTTTTTTCTATCTTTCTTTCTTTTCTTTCTTTCTACTTATTTATTTCTTCCTCCCTTTTTTCTCTCCCCCACGCTCCCCTCCATTCCCTTCTCTTTCTTTCCCATTCCTCCCCTTCTCTTCCTTCAGCATTGGCATTCCTTGTGTAAACATTCACCAATACACATGCTCATATTCTTCCATTCAAGTATATTTTTCTGCATGTTTCTTTCATCCCCAACCCTAATTATGAATGAATAAAGAGGGCAGGCAGTGAACCAAGAAAGAAGAACTGTTTCAAATGTATCACACTTGGTCTGACAATGAAAAAGGAAGAAAGGGAGATAACTGTGTCTCAGAGCTTATAGAAAAGAGTTATAGAAAGTCTCTTGGGGAAGGAAGGTCTTCAGGGACCTGCTGAGTGATAGTTCAGAGGCAGCAGAGGAAACCATCGGGCTGACCGTTGAAACCACAGTTTTATTTTTGCAAAGTGCAGAATGTCTATTTGTTAGACACTGCTGCCATCTTGCGCAATACAAGAAAAGGGGAAAAATAATGGGAAAAGAAAGAAGCGAATAGCATACTATGTGCTGTTCTGAACAGGAGCAGCAGCTCTGAAGTCCCCTACTCCTTATTGTCTCACTCATCCGTAGCCCAGCCAAGGGAAAGCAGAACCAAACAAGCTTTCAAACAACGCAGACACAAACCAGCAGATAAAGGTTTAATGGCCGAGGTCTGGCTTGAATAAGTCCTGATAGGTGCAGTGTCTGCACTGGGAGCTATTGCCTCCCAGGGCTGTAAATAGCCATAACCACGCCCATGGCCCATCCCATCCCCATAGCCAGCATCTGGCAGTGCACAGTCCTCTTTCCTTCATTCCTCCAGGTCTGTTTTGATGTAACTGGTGCCAATCAGCTGTTCCAGCTGTTTGCATTTGGCACCAGTCAGCTGTTCCGGCTGTTTGCAGTTGGCACCAGTCAGCTGTTCTGGCTATTTTGCAGTTGGCACTAGTCAGCTGTTCTGGCTATTTTGCAGTTGGCACCAGTCAGCTATTCCGGCTGTTTGCAGTTGGCACCAGTCAGCTGTTCTGGCTATTTTGCAGTTGGCACTAGTCAGCTGTTCCAGATGTTTTGCGGTTGGCACCAGTCAGCTATTCTGGCTGTTTTGCAGTTGGCACCACTCAGCTGTTCTGGCTGTTTTGCAGTTGTCACCAGTCAGATGTTGAGAAATTGGGCATGCTGGTCTGGAGAAGGAGGCAGCCATTGGGAGCACCTGGGCAGCCATCCACTGAACCCACACTGTCCCCACAGCCATCCCACAATCATTTCCACTGCTTCCCCCTTCCCACCAGGTATAGCAACCCAGACAGGGCTTGACAGCTAGAAGAATAACTTGTTCCCCTTTGCAGACAATGGTAGTCTGAAAGAAGGACAAAGTTATCTCAATCCCTGAATGAGAAAACATAAAGTTTCCTCAAGCAAAGACCAAGAAGCAAGTAGTTTTTCACACTTCCTCCTTTGCTTTCACTCACTGTGGATCTCGTGCACAGTAATATGTGGCTGAGTCTGCAGCTGTCAGGGAACTCATGGTCAAATAATACTCATTGCGGGAGGAATCGGCTGTCAGGGTTGTTCGGCTTTGGAGGGATGAGGCATAGGATGTCCTCCAGTTATTACTAGCCCAGTCTATCCGGCCCACCCATTCCAATCCTTTTCCTGGAGCCTGGCGGATCCAATCCCAGTACACGTTCTTGATGGAATCACCCGTCACTTTGCAAGTTAATTTGAAGGATCCTCCAGGGCTCACTATTCCTGGCCCAGATTCCACAAGTTGGACAGTGGAGTGGACATCTAAATGAATGACAAAGCAGGAATTAGAACACAACTCTGCTTTTGTTTTATCTTATTCTTCATCTCCATCTGGAATATACTCACACAAAGGAGTGGCTACTAAGCAAAGAATAAGAATGGCAAGATCCATTGGGCAGTGAGAAGTCTACCCTTTCTTTACGGAGATGACACCTTTGGGTCTGCTATGCTCCTTGGTGGGATTGTGATTATTTAAAGGAGAAACAGCTCAGCGACCTCATTTGCATCTGGGTTTCACGTGGAAACTCAAACCAGTTTATAAGAATATAGGTTGCATCCATCAATCAACCCTAGTCCAGAAGTTGGTCTTTGATTGAAGTTTCCTATCCTCAAAGTAATATGAATGGTGAAATGAGGGATGGTGCTTTGGGAATGAGTAGAGTGGCTTAAATCAGTCAGTCAAGGAATGCGTCTCAGTCCTTAATAGAACTTGGACCTCAGTTTCACATCTAAAAGACCAATTATTTGCCATATATATATATATATATATATATATATATATATATATGTATGTATGTATGTATGTATGTATGTATGTATGTAGGTAGGTAGGTAGGTAGGTAGGTAGGTAGGTAGGTAGGTAGGTAGGTAGGTAGGTATGTAGGTATGTAGGTATGTAGGTATGTAGGTATGTAGGTATGTAGGTATGTAGGTATGTAGGTATGTAGGTATGTAGGTATGTAGGTATGTAGGTATGTATGTATGTATGTATGTATGTAGGTAGGTAGGTAGGTAGGTAGGTAGGTAGGTAGATATATATAGATATAGATATAGATATAGATATAGATATAGATATAGATATAGATATAGATATAGATATAGATATAGATATAGATATAGATATAGATATAGATATAGATATAGATATAGATATAGATATAGATATAGATATAGATATAGATATAGACATAGACATAGACATAGACATAGACATAGACATAGACATAGACATAGACATAGACATAGACATAGACATAGACATAGACATAGACATAGACATAGACATAGACATAGACATAGATATAGATATAGATATAGATATAGATACCACATTGTATCAGCCTTACATTGAATCAGTTTACAGGTTACCACTTTACATCAGCTGACCACTATTAAATCCTCATTACCTAACAGAGGGAAGGCAGATTTACATTAAAGTAAATAAAGCAAGATCTAACATGACTCCTCGCTTCAAGAAAGGGTTCAGTGGTGAGAGAGAGAGAGAAATGTGCTGAAAATTCCTTAAATAGTCATGTTAGAGACCAACCATGAAGAGATGGTCCATCTGAGTTCAGAGTATTAGTTCCACAATTGTGTCCTTGGGATTGTTCTGTTGAAAAAATACCAAAAATAAAAATGCAAAACAGATCATGAGTAACTATTTGTAATTGATTGTTAATTATACGTAGACATCTGAATCTCAAAGTGGTCCCTCAATCTCCCCAAAATTTCATTGAATGTCTTATAAATATCTTATAAAGGTGATTGCAAAATGATGCAAAAGTTAACAACAATCAAGATGAAGCTTTTTATTTTTATATGTATTGATTATGATTCACACCCTGGTCAGTGTCTCTTCGCATATGGAAGAAGACATCAAGGCATAGCCAAATAGCTTTTAAAAATACTTTCTAGCCTTGGGCTGTCAGACTCTTAAACACAACCACAATCACACACACAAACACACAAACACACACACACGCAAAAAACATATGACTAGGGTTTTCTTTTTCTTTTTCCCTAATTACTTGCATTGGGATTATTCTTTATACTATTTATGTTGTTTGGATTTGTTATCATGGATTGCACAAGTGAGGCTAAAACCAATTTCATTGTATTTATTTTGTACAATGACAATTAAGGCTTGTTGGGAGTGTACTTCTAGTGTTGGGTAGGCAATGTGTGTTTGTGTGTGTGTTTGTATGTATGTATGTGTGTGTGTGTGTGTGTGTATACATACACACATACATACATACATACATACATACATACATACATACAACAAATGGTCGTTGTTGCTTTAAATGAGTGGATGTACTTATCAGGTGAAATTAACTTTACTATAAGAAGGAGTCAAGAGAGCTCACTCTCTCTGCTTGTCCTATGCTTGATAACTTGATGACTGGAATGAGAACTGCGACTGTAAGCTATTGTTTGTTCTTTGAATTGTGTTTGGACTAATATCTACTATCACTGCTTGTGAAGCAATTATCAGCAGTAAAGCTACTTGTTTTCACTAGCAGTGTCTGAAATTCTATTTGTGTGTTTCTACTAGCAACATTCTTTCTCTCTAGCTGTACATTCCGCTGCACTACTTTCTGTCTCCCAACGGAGATACTCCAAACAAGGCTATACTACTATTATGAATTCAAAGAACTTTGCCTTACATTATTGAGTGATCCTAAACAACAGAAAATAATGACTAAGATTTTTTTTAAAAAAATAAAGAGATGTTAAGGACATTGTTTCCTTAATCAATTTTTTCAAATGTTTCAAATCAATTTTTTCAAAGGTTTTGAAGAAAGTGACAGTAACACCATAGGGATTAAGGAAAAAATCATATTCTGTAAGGCAGAGAATTGGTGGTTCCCACCAAGTTGCAAAGTCAATATCAAAGCAATGACATCATAATGTCATATCGGATGCTCTCTCATTAGTCAAAGAATGAATATGACATTTCCTGGTTGGCAAAGATTTCAGAGAGCTATAGTCACAAAAGCACTCTATTCAGAAGATGGCATTATGGGAGAAACTGTGGCCTCTTGAGATGTGACATTCCCTTGAGACCAATTGAGTGAATTTCCAAGTATATGAGATGTAAAACCTCGATTTGTTCGGTTTGACTTCTATACCCTCCCCCACCCCAACATCAGTGTGAAAACAGTGCCCCCTGGTGGGCAAAAGGACCAAGGGAGGCATGCACCACAATGTTACAATTCTGAATTCTCTCTGCTGTGTGAAATGGAAAGTTTTTGCTTTGCTTCCTCTCACTGTGCGTGCGGTACAGTAATAGACGGCCGTGTCTTCAGCTTTGAGCCTGTTCATTTGCAGATACAGCTGGCTTTTGGCATTGTCCCTGGAGATGGTGAAGCATCCCTTCACTTTGTCTGAGTAGAATGTTTTACTGGAATCATAATAAATATGTGCAACCCATTCCGGTACTTTCCCGGGAGCCTGTCTCACCCAGTGCATCCCATACTCGCCGAAAGTTAATCCAGAGGCTTGGCAGGAGAGGCTGAGGGACTCCCCAGGTCTTCTCAGATCCCCTCCAGACTCCACCAACTGGGCCTGAGATTGGACACCTAAAATAAATGGAGTTTCAGTGAGCTTTTCTGTAGACAAGAATTAAAATGGGGAAAAAGCGGGATAGGGAGGAAACAATTACCTCTGAGGCCTGCTAGTAAGGACACCGGAATTAACCACAGGATCATTTCTGCTGCTTCTAATGATTGCAGAGGAATTGATGGCAAAGGATTTGGGGAAGTGCAAAAACTTTTGTTGATGGGTGTAGCCTGAGAAGCAAAACCAACTGACTATTTTTAGGGGGAAATTTTGTCTCAATTTACATATCACTAGGGATAAAAGAACCTCCGCATTGCAATTATTTGTGTACTGCATTTCTTTGTATATACATTTCACACATGGTTAACAAATGAGGTCCAGTTCTTAGAGACCAAATATTAAAAAGAGGGGGCACCTAAATTCAGAATATTTTTTCTTCAATTATTATTCTGACCATCTTTTTTCGAGGAAACCTAATTCAACAGGGCAGAGCAGGCCATAAGGCACAATTTGAAATTCACTGTTGAATTATATGAACACATTCAAGTTGGAACCAAACATCCTATTGGAATCCTGTGAGGTCTTCTTCATTAGGTTGGGTTTTAACTCCGCGATTGTACAGATTTCATCAATTATTATGAATTTCATTACATATGCTCATATTCTTCCATTCAAGTATATTTTTCTGCATGTTTCTTTCATCCCCAATCCTCCCTCCTTCCTTCCCCTCCTGTCCCTTTTTTCTTTCTTTCTTTCTTTCTTTCTTTCTTTCTTTCTTTCTTTCTTTCTTTCTTTCTTTCTTTCTTTCTTTCTTTCTTTCTACTTATTTATTTCTTCCTTTTTCCCATTCCTTTCCCTCCATCCCCTTCTCTTTCTTACCAATGTCTCTCCTTCTCTTCCTTCAACGTTGGCATTCTTTGTGTAAACATTCACCAATCCACATGCTCGTATTCTTCCATTCAAGTATATTTTTCTGCATGTTTCTTTCATCCCCAACCCTAATTATGAATGAATAAAGAGGGCAGGCAGTGAACCAAGAAAGAGGAACTGTTTCAAATGTATCAAGCTTGGTCTGACAATGAAAAAGGAAGAAAGGGAGATAACTGTGTCTTGGAGCTGATAGAAAAGATATAGAAGGTCTCTTGGGGAAGGAAGGTCTTCAGGGACCTGTTGAGTGGTAGTTTGGAAGCAGCAGAGGAAACCCTCAGGCTAACGGATGAAACCACAGTTTTAGTTTTGTAAAGTAGAGAATGTCCATTTGTTAGACACTGCTGCCATCTTGCAAAATAGGAGAAAAGAAAAGAAAAAACAATGGGAAAAGAAAGAAGAAACAAATAGTATGCTATATACTGTTCTATAGAGGAGCAGCAATTCTGAAGTCCACTACTCCTTATTGTTGAGTTAGTCTCACCCGTCCATAGCCCAGCCAAGGAAACACAGAACCAAACAAGTAGATACAGGTTTAATGGCCGAGGTCTATAGATAGATGCAAAGTGAGCACTGGGAACTATCCCCTCCTGGGGCTGTAAATAGCCATAACCACACCCATGGCCCAGTCCAACCCCATAGCCAGCATCTGGCAGTGCAGAGTCCTCTTTCCTTCATTCCTCCAGGTCTGCTTTGATGTAACTGGTGCCAATCAGCTCTTCTGGCTGTTTTGCAGTTGGCACCAGTCAGCTGTTCCGGCTGTTTTGCAGTTGGCACCAGTCAGCTGTTCCGGCTATTTTGCAGTTGGCACCAGTCAGCTGTTCCGGCTGTTTTGCAGTTGGCACCAGTCAGCTGTTGAGAAATGGGGCATGCTGGTCTGGAGAAGGAGGCACCCATTGGGAGCACCTGGGCAGCCATCCGTTGGGCTCACACTGTTCCCGTAGCCATCCCACAGCCATTCCCCCAGGTATGGCAAGTTGGTCAGGGCTTGAGAGCTGGAAGAATAACTTTTCCCCCTTTGCAGACAATGGTAGTCTGAAAGAAGGACAAAGTTATCTCAATCCCTGAATGTGAAAACATAAAGTTTCTTCAAGCAAAAACCGAGAAGCAAGTAGGTTTTCCACACTTCCTCTCACTGTGGATTTCGTGCACAGTAATACGTGGCTGAGTCTGCAGCTGTCAAGGAACTCATTGTCAAATAATACTCATTGCGGGAGGAATCGGCTGTCAAAGTTGTTCGGCTTTGGAGGGATGAGGTATAGTATGTCCTCCAGTTATTACTAATCCAGTCTATCTGGCCCACCCATTCCAATCCTTTTCCTGGAGCCTGGCGGATCCACTCCCAGTACACGTTCTCGATGGAGTCCCCTGTCACTTTGCACGTTAATTTGAAGGATCCTCCAGGGCTCACTATTCCTGGCCCAGATTCCACAAGTTGGACAGTGGAGTGAACATCTAAATGAATGACAAATCAGGAATTAGTACACAACTCTGCTTTTGTTTTATCTCATTCTTCATCTCCATCTGGAATATACTCACACACAGGAGTGGCTACTAAGCAAAGAAGAAGAATGGCAAGATCCATTGGGCAGTGAGAAGTCCACCCTTTCTTTAGGGAGATTACACCTTTGGGTCTGCTATGCTCCTTGGTGGGATTGTGATTATTTAAAGGAGAAACAGCTCAGTGACCTCATTTGCATCTGGGTTTCACGTGGAAACTCAAGCCAGTTTATAAGAATGTAGGTTGCATCCATCAATCAGTCCTAGTCCAGAAGTTGGTCTTTGATTAAAATGTCAGCATCCAAAATTAAATCAGAGTCCGAGGCAAAGGATTCCTCAAAGTTCCAATTTATTAAAAGAGCCATGTTGGCATATCTACGAAAACATGAATCTGAAAACTTCCAGGTTTTCCCCACCCAGTTCAAGATCCTATCCCTAAACCACCACGTTCATCACATGGTCCAATCTTCCACTGCCACGAAGTTCCGGCCAGGTGCAGAGACAAAGATGGCCTTGAGTTTCTAAGAAGAATGTTATTATGGCTACATATCACCCAAGCCTGTACAATCTCCCATTTTCCCTCAATAGAAAGTAGACAATAGAAAGTGTGGCAGGCCTGAAATCCTCTTTCCTATTCTATTCTATTCTGTTCTAGAATTTGAACCTCCCTTAAATAAATGATATTTAAATGATGAATTCTAAGCCCCTAAAGATACTGTAATGTCTTCAACTTGTCATAGAAAATGGTGTGGATTTTCAAAGGAGGGTGGAATATTTTATTTTGCAGAGGTTCCAACTCAGAAAAGAATCAATACTCAAAATTAATCTGCACAGACACTCCAGTACAGAAGTGTGTATCAGCCACATAATGAACAGTGTTCATTATGCATATTACAGTTCACCCATTATTGATACACTACCATGATTTGTTAAAACAATAAGCTAACAATTTGATTTAAGCTAAGTGAGCAAAGAATGATTGTCAAGCTACAAAACCTCCTGTTCACAACCAAAGGAGAAACTTCCAGGAAACTACTTTGCTATCAAACATTTCCCCCCAGAAAGTTGAATACCTTGTGGTCTTGAAAAAAGTCAGTTGGCCTTATGTTCAGGAAAGAAGGACTATAATTAAACTCAACTTTGGTTTTGTGGTCGCGGGATGATGTCTGTGAATTTTCAAGCCAGCAACCAAGGGAATAATTAACCTCAAAGCTGAAATCTTGCCACAAAATCCGGTGTGGTTTGCCTTCCCCTCCACCATGATCAATCCGCTTTGATGGAGCAATAGTGACCCCTGGTGTAAAAGATAAACAGGACCAAGCCTGGTTCAAGACCTTGCTTGGAAAAACAACATACCCCAGGTGGCCAGGAAGGCCCAACAGAGACTCCATTGCCTCAGAGACTCCGTTTGCATAAAAACAGAGTTGAGCAACAACTGATGACCTCCTTTTATTGGTCCACAATAGAAAGTGTCCTCACTTATTGCATCATGGTATGGCATGTTGGTTTGACAGTCACAGAGAGAAAAACATCACAGAGGGTGGTGAGCACAGCCCAAAACATTATGGGCTCGAACACTTTGGTATAATTGTATGCAGTGACCATTTTATATTAGAAAGATCTTTGTATATTAAACAGACCAAAGATGATGTAATGAACAATTGATATACATATGATTTGAAATACTTAACCACTATATGGATTAATAATTAATAATGGAAAACTATTTTTGGAACTCTGGATGATTGGTGACATTACGGTCAATTGAAAATATGAATGTATATTATAAATTAATGGGAATTCTTTGTTCTAATTTCCACTTTTTCTCCTTGGAGATAGGTGATGTTATAATACTTTAAAGACTTAAAGCATAGCCAGCCACACAAACAGGCTGAAGAACCGTTTTTACCCGTGGGCTGTCAGACTCCTGAATGAGAATTAATCTACAAAAACATAGTATGATTGACTTGTGGGACTGGCGCAACATGTAACATGTCCACACTGGTGTAATAGGACTGGGTGTTTGTTAATATGATGTATTGGGTGTGGGGTTTTCTGTCTTCAATGTGAGTTGTCTTGGGGTGTTGGGTTGTGTGTTGTGCACTGAGCAAGCTCAACCAATCTCTTTGTACATATGTTGTACACTGACACATAAATAATTCTAATTCTCCAGGAACTTGTTGTATTGAAAGTGTTTTTGAAAGCGTGGCTGAGCTCCTGAAGATCAAAACAGATACAACGAGAATGCAAAACTGCTCATTGGTTTCCTCATCAGAAATAACATTGGGAAGGTTAGTCATCTGGAGACCTTGGAGAGGGCAACATTCTCATTTTCATCCTTCTAATAGAGCAGAAGCGTCAAACTCATGTCATCACGACAGCATCACGTGATGTATTAGGATTTGCCCCCCCCCCCTTGATGGGGGCAGGAACAGCGTGTGTTGCATCTGGTCCATGGGACATGAATTTGACAGTTCTGTGATGGAGCCATCAGAGATTACAGGCTGAAGGAGATCAAGGCTCCTTTTACAGAGTTAGGCAAGGCTTCCTTGTTTTCCTTCATCGTCCCTCAGCTCATAGAAAATAAGGATGGAAACCATAAAACGAATCGAGGAGAGGAGCAACCTAGAACTAAGGAGAAATTTCCTAACTGTGAGAACCATCAACCAGTAGAATGACTTGCCTTCAGAAGCTGTGGGTGAAGAAGACACATTAGGTCTTATTTTTGAGTTAGGTCTTGCTTTTGGGAAATATGGTATTAAATGCCTCCATCTGACAGGCAATCTTAACTGGGGGTTATTTTTGGGATAAGATTCATTTTGTGATCTTCCTGAAAAATCATACTGCTGAATGAAGCTGTAGTTCTAATGCAAACAAAAAAAAACCTACAAGAGATGGTGGTGGCCTTTCAACTCCGACGGTCCTTGGATGAAATCGATTATCTGGATTCCTTTCAGTCCAGTTTCAGGCCTGGTTACAGCACGGAAACTACTTTGGTCGCGCTGATTGATGATCTCTGACGAGCCAGGGATAGGGGTCACTCCTCTATCCTTGTGCTTCTTGACCTCTCAGTGGCCTTCGATACCATCGACCATGGTATCCTTCTGCGACGGTTGTGGGAGCTGGGAGTAGGAGGCACCATTCTTCGGTGGTTCTCCTCCTACCTCTCGGACAGGTCGCAGTCGGTGTTGGTCGGAGGGCAGAGATCGACCCCTAGGCCCCTCAATCATGGGGTGCCGCAGGGTTCGGTCCTGTCCCCCCTCCTATTTAGCATCTATATGAAGCTGCTGGGTGAGATCATACGCCGGCACGGGATTAAATATCATCAATATGCGGATGATACACAATTGTATCTGTCCACCCTGTGCCAACTCAGTGAAGCGGTAAAAGTGATGTGCCGGTGCCTGGAGGCTTTCAGGTTCTGGATGGGAACGAACAAGCTTGCGCTCAATCCTGACAAGACCGAATGGCTATTGATACTCCCTCCCAAAGATAATCCAACCATTCCATCTCTCAGCCTGGGGGGTGAAATTATACGCCCCTCAGAGAGGGTTCACAATTTGGGAGTCCTCCTGGATCCGCAGTTGACTTTTGAACATCATTTGTTGGCTGTGACCAGGGGGGCCTTTGCCCAGGTTTGCCTGGTACACCAATTGCGACCCTATCTGGACTGGGAGGCCCTTCGGATAGTCACTCACGTCCTCGTCACCTCAAGACTGGACTACTGTAACGTGCTCTACATGGGGCTGCCCTTGAAGAGTGTTCAAAGACTTCAGCTTGTCCAGAATGCAGCCATGCGAGCGATTGTGGGTGCACCTCGGTACACCCACATTACACCTATCCTCTGCGAGCTGCACTGGCTGCCCATTGGACTCCAGATACACTTCAAGGTGCTAGTCGTTACTTTTAAAGCCCTACATGGTATCGGACCTGGTTACTTGAGAGACCGCCTCCTGCCAGTCACCTCCCAAAGACCTATTAGATCCCACAGACTAGGCCTCCTCTGAATTCCATCTGCTGGCCAATGTTGGCTGGCGACCCCCCGGGGGAGGGCCTTCTCTGTGGTTGCTCCGACCCTATGGAACGATCTCCCCGTGGAGATCCAGACCCTTACTACCCTTCTGGCCTTTCACAAAGCAACTAAGACCTGGCTGTTCTGGCAGGCCTGGGGCTGTTGAATTATCCAGCCCCACTCGAGGTTATGACTGTTGGTGAATTTTAAATTGCTGGTTTTTTTATTTTTTGTAGCCCCTCCCCTTTTTATTGTTAGCCACCCTGAGTCTCTCGGGAATAGGCTGGCATACAAACCAAATAAATGAAATGGAAAAAAAAATGAAGCTGCTTTGTGAAATTGACAGTTTTTGTCCTGCTTCAGATTCACTTCCTCTCGCTGTGTATCTTGTACAGTAATAGTCAGCCGTATCTTCAGCTTTGAGGCTGTTCATTTGCAGATACAGCTGGCTTTTGGCATTGTCCCTGGAGATGGTGAAACGTCCCTTGACTTTGTCTGAGTAGATTGTTTTACTGGAATCACCATAGATATATGCCACCCATTCCAGTCCTTTCCCTGGATCCTGTCTCACCCAAGACATCAAGGAGCTGCTGAAGGTGAATCCAGAGGCTTGGCATGAGAGGCGGAGGGACTCCCCAGGTCTTCTCACATCCCTTCCAGACTCCACCAACTGTATTTGAGACTGAACACCTAGAAGGAAAGGTTGTTTAATAAGAACCATCCCTAAAATTCAAAAATGAAAAAAAAAACCATGTCTTTGGAAATGAAACAAATATCTTTGAGAACAAGTAGTAAAGACATAAAGTTTAGCCCAAGTGCCATTTTCTCTTGCTCAGAGGATTCCTATTGACTACAAAACAGCCACAGAAGCATTCAATATTTGTGTGTGCTTCGGTGTAGCAGGAGAGCTGAGTGATATGACTCCTTTGAACAGGAAGCTCTCACTGAATTTACATAGCCTTCAGGATAAAAGAGCCACATGATACTTTGACCTTCTAGAGTTCCTTCAACTTCCACTTTAAGACATGCTGAAGATGTCCCAACATCAGCCAGGGGACTATTTTTAATCCCTAATCAATGAATGAAGCATCAGGCTTATTCTGTAAGAGGTAAAGCCTTCACAATTCAAAGCGATACATCATTTGAGCAAGAAATTTTTCCTGATTTTACATAATTTTAGATAACAGAAATGCCAATCTATGTTTGCAGATTTCCTTGACCCTCTATGCACAAATAATGTTTAGATGATTAACAAATTCTATATAACAACAACAACAACAATAATGACAACAATAATAATAAAAAGCTGAAAAAATTTCTAAGAAGCTGAAAAAAAATTCTAAGAAGCTGAAAAAAATTCTAAGAAGCTGAAAAAAATTCTTATTTATTATATATGGATGATTTGAAACTCTATGGAAAGTCAGAAATAGAAATCCAATCACTGACAAACACAGTCCGAGTATTCAGCTCCGATATTTCAATGCAGTTTGGCATGGAAAAATGCGCCACTGTATCCATAAAAAGGGGCAAAATCACTACATGTGAAGCAATTGAAATGCCCAATGGCCAACTAATTAAATGCAACGAAAATGAAGCCTACAAATATTTAGGCGTTCTGCAGTTGGATAACATCAAGCATGGAGAAGTAAAAACTATTGTCAGGTGAGAGTACACCAATAGAGTTAGGAAAATTTTGAAATCTAAATTGAATGGTGGAAATACAATCAAGGCCATAAATACCTGGGCAATACCAGTTATAAGATACACAGCTGGTATAGTTAACTGGACACAAGCTGATTTGGACATTTTGGACCAAAAAACCAGGAAACTAATGACAATGCACTACAGTTTACATCCACGTGGTGATACTGATAGACTGTACAATCCCCGAAAATCAGGTGGCAGAGGATTATTACAAGTGAAGCAAATAGTTGAAGAAGAAAAACACACACTGGCTGATTATTTAAAAGAAATTCAAGAACATCTATTAATTGAAGTAAAGAACAAAAATCTATTGAAGGTCCAACAGACGAAACAAGAATACAGAAAAGATGTGATAAAATCAAGAATAAAATCAAGAAGGCAAAAAAAAGGAAGGCATGCTATGTATTCATATCCACTTTCTTAATTTTCTTTAAATATCCATGCAAATAAAATGGGGCCAAGTCAATCTGGGATGACAGGTAGTATCCTTTTTAATGCAGGAATCTGTGGTAGTAACCAGTGGTGTTATTTGTTTCATTGATGCTTATGACACGCAGTTCCTGAACTTTATCTTATGGGAGAAGTTGGACCTGTTCCTACTGTACCAACTCCCCCATTAGTACATTCTTCCTACTGTAAACATTTCCTTCAGAAATCCCAGTTATTAAATGTACATCTCTACCATCAACCTGGTACACATCCAATGATGGTGGATATATATTTATGGAAGGGAGATTGAATGAACTATTAGAGGCAAAAAAAAAAAAAAACCTAAAAAAAAACCCTTAAGATTTAATGTACAAAATCCAAAGGAGAAAAAATAACAAAGATAAAACAAAACTAGACCAAAAATCTGAATTAAAATGTCAAAAACCAATAGAATTTATCCTTTCCAGTTAAACATTGACAGTTCTTCAATCAATATAACTCTACTATTAATACACACACACACACACACACACACACGGGCAACTAGGTAAATTTATCAAAATTTATTTATCAGCACAAATACAACACAAATGTAATAAAGGCAACAGTAAAAATATTGGGTTTCTGTCCTGATGGTCTCTTGTGACGAGCCGATAGACAGAGAATGGAAGCAGTTAGCTTCCTCCCATAATTGGGGCATACCAGATGTTGTAACATTAAATACGTACCTACTTCATTGGCTTAGCTCATAAGGAGGAGAACCTTGTGGCTTAGTGGTTAACACATCTGCCTAAGATGTAATACAGCACAGGTTCGAATCCCAGTAAGGGTATGACTAGTTGATAAGAGCTAAATAGCTTGATATAGATCTATACTAGTCTCCCTTTATTTATTTATCAAAACAAATACAACACACACACACACACACACACACAAACGCACACACACACACACAGGTTCTATTTGTGCTGATAAATAAATAAAGGGAGACTAATATATACGTACCTACTTGAAATAGATCTATACTAGTCTCCCTTTATTTATTTATCAGCACAAATAAAAAAAACATATGTATGTTTGGCTAGCTGATGAGAGCTAAATAGCTTGAAATAGATCTATACTAGTCTCCCTTTATTTATTTATCAGCACAAATAAAAAAAATAAACACACACACACACACACACACACACACACACACACACACACACACACACACACACACACACACACACACACACATATATATATATATATATATATATATATATATATATATATATATATATATATATATATATATATATATATTTATTTATATTTGTGACACTAAATATATATATTGGGAAAGGATCCGGACTTATTCCTATAGACAGAATGGATGGTGGTTGAATTCATTTCATAACTAACAGAGGCTTGTTTGTATAGAATGAATGGATGAAGTTTGAAGTGCAGAATGAAGACATGAATCGAGAATCCAAATTAATACAGTTGTTGTTTTTATTAGAAAAGAAATTTGCAGAGCTGTTTTTTGAAATGGGTGGTTTTTGCTTGGTTTGACATATACTTCCTCTCACTGTGGCTCTCACACAGTAATAGGCAGCTGTGTCCTCTGGTTTGAGGCTGTTCATTTGCAGATACAGCTGGCTTTTGGCATTGTCCCTGGAGATCGTGAAACGGCCCTTGACTTTGTCAGAGTAGTTAATATATGAAGACCATGTATTTGCCACCCATGCCAGTCTTTCCCAGGAGCCTGTCTCACCCAGCCCATGTAAGAGTCGCTGAAGGTGAATCCAGACGCTTGGCAGGAGAGACGGAGGGACTCCCCAGGCCTTCTCACAGCCCCTCCAGACCCCACCAACTGGACTTGAGATTGGACACCTAGAAAAACAAATTGTTTAATAAGACTTCCTGCAGATAACCAAAAGAAACTGAGGAATAACGCAACTCTTTGGAGGGGAATATAATACCTTTGAGGACAACTAACAAGGACACGAGGTTCAGCCATTATTGCTTCTTCAAAAGATTGGAGGATTCTTACTGGTGGGAAAACATTCAGACAATCATTCAGGGTTCAGTTTCTGAGAGCAGAAGGAGAGCAGGAAGATAAGGTTCCATTGAACAGAAAGCTGTCACTGGATTTACATAGCCCTCAGGATAAAAGAGATACACACCGCTTTGACCTTCTAGAATGCCTTCATCCTCCTTTGTAGATATGAGTGAAAATGTCCCAACATCAGTTATGGTGTATTTATTTTAATCCTTCAGACACATGTGAAGCAACTGGTTGATTTTGTCAGAAGGAAAATCAAATCTTCAAAAGTCAATATGCTGCCTCTTATGAACATTTGGGGAGCTCTATTGCTGGTAGATAACTTACTATCTTATTCTCTGTACGATGGAGATGTAAATCACATTTAGTGGAACTATTTCCCATGTTTTCAAGTAAAAAAAAAACAGAGTCAAAATTGAAATCCAAATTTTAGCAGAGTCCCCTCAGTGTTCATCCATCAATGATAGTTCCTTACCTTGTAGCAATTTTTAGATACTTCTCAATATGTGGTTCTAGTTGTAGTTTTTTTAGCATTTATTATTTTTTCTTTCTCTCGTGCTTCAAATTTACTATTTACTAATACAGAAGGGAAAATATGACCTACCCTTTTGTATTTCCTCTGCCTTCCACAATAATGCGACTTCTTTTCCTGACCTGATCAATAGCGTAGAGCCAATTCCAATGGCAAGATCAATATTTTAGTTCACCCGGTGACTAACCAAGGGTTCATATGGATTGAATTCAGCACATTAAATTGCAATTGGAAATTAATTGCATGGTTTGCAAAATTGGTGTAATTTGTGCCCACTGGGAGCACATCGGGATTATCTGGAGTGAGCCATCAAGGAAAAAGTTAAGACCTTCAAAACAGACCCACCCAATACCCAGGTTCACAGCTTGTCCCGCAGAATATGGTGGTTGATAAGGATTTCTTGTTTTGTGTTGTTTCCACCATTTGCACAATATTTTAACTTTTCTTCCAATGCCCTTTCGATGCCTTTCCAAATGCTTCCCCTGCCTTGCCTTTTTTTGTCTTCTTTCCTTTCCTTTCTTTCTTCCTTTCTTTCTTCCTTTCCTCTTCTTTTCCTTTCCTTTCCTTTCCTTCTCCCTTTCCGTTCCTTTCCTTTCCTTCTTCCCTTCCTCTTCTTTCCTTTCCTTTTTCTTTTCCTCTTCTTTCTTTTCCTTTCCTTTCCTTCATCCTTTCCTTTCCTTTTCTTTCCTTTCCTCTCCTTCTTCCTTTCCTCTTCTTTCCTTTCCTTCTTCCTTTCCACTTCCTCTTCTTTTCCTTTCCTTCTTCCTTTCCACTTCTTCGTTTACCTTCTTTTCCTCTCCTCTCCTTTGTTTTCTTTTCATTTCCTTTACTTTCTCCCTCTTTCATTTCCTTTCCTACCCTTGCCTTACCTTGCCTGTCCTTTTTTTGTCTTCTTTCCTTTCCTTTTGTTCTTCCGCTCCTCCTCGTTTCCTCTTCTTTCCCTTCCATTTCTTTCCTCTTCTTTCCTTCTTCTTTTTCCTTCTTCCTTTTGCTTCTTCCTTTCCTTCTTCCTTTCCTCTTCTTTCCCTTCCCTCTCCTTTCATCTTCTTTCTTTTCATTTCCTCTTCTTTCCTTTTCTTTCCTTCTTCCTCTCCTCTTCTTTCCTTTCCTTCTTCCTTTCCTTTTCCTTCTTTTCCTCCACTTTTTTTTCTTTTCATTTTCTTTCATTTCCTCTTCCTTCCCTTCCTTTCTTTCTTCCTTTCCTCTTCCTTTTCATTCTTTTCCTTTCATTCTCCCTTTCCTCTTCTTTCTTTTCCTTTCCCTTTTCCTCTCTTTTCTTTTCTTTTCTTTTCTTTTCATTTTCTTTCCTTTCCCCTTCTTACCTTTTCTTCTTCCTTTCCTCTTCCTTCCATTCCTTGCCTTGCCTTGCCTTGCCTAGCTTTGCCCTGCTTCCCCTCCCCTCCTCTTCCCTTCCCTCTCCACTCCTCTCCATCCTTCCTCATCATTAGCAGCCTTTGACTGATCATTCAAGACACACTCCTAAGTTTGTTCCATGCAATTTGTTTTTTTCCCCTCATGATCTTGTCATCCCCATCTGTAGTTATGAACAAATAAAGAAGGCAGGCAGTGAACCAAGAGAGAGGAACTGTTTTGAACATATCAAGCTTGGTCTGCAAATGAAAAAGGAAGAAAGAGCAACCATTTTATTTCCTACCTATAAAAAGTATTATGAATTCTTCATAAGAATTCTAGACCCTTGGGGAAGGATGGTCTCCAGAGACCCATTGAATGATGGTTTGGAGACAGCAGAGGAAACCATCAGGCTAACTGATGAAACCACACTTTCATTTATGTTAAGTGGAGAATTTCATTTCATTAGGCCCTTCTGCCCTCTTGTGAAAAGCAGATAGAAGAGAGCCATCAGGCTTAGGGTCTGAAGAGACCTTCATTATAAAGGTTAGAAAAATAGGGCTTCGGACAATGTTTCTGATCTGCAGGAGTTCTCCAGAGTTTGCAGATGGAAAGAAATGAGCTCAATAGCCCCACCTCAATAAATTAATAAAGTTAAAATGATATGGTATATTTAGTTATTTGGAATCAGTCTCAAGAATGTATCATTATGAAAATATGTAATATATCCATTTAATCGGTAATGATATGAAATATACATTATAAGCAGTTTTTCTTCCTTAGAACTAGCAGATGCTCATGTTCTCTCCTGTAATGTGTAGTTCAGCTTAGGTGAAACTGCTGTCATTGAAGGACAATTCGGCACAATGATTCATCAGATTCTTCCCATTCCTACCACTTCACACACTTACTGACCTCAATCGAAAGCCACTACACACCTGGATATACAGAGGAGAAATGGCAAAGGTTTCACTCACAGGCTCATTCCTGTAGATTGAATGGAGGAAGGTTGATATGTAGAATGAAGATGTGATGGAAAAATCAATATTAATAAAGCTGTTTTTATTAGAAAAGAAATCAGGCAGAGTTGCTATTTAAGATGGGTGGTTTTTGCTTGGCTTCACATATACTTCCTCTCACATTGTCTCTCTGACAATAATAGACTGCAGTGTCCTCTGGTTTAAGGCTATTCATTTGCAAATACAGCTGGCTTTTGGCATCATCCCTGGAGATGGTGAAGTGGCCCTTGACTTTGTCGGAGTAGGAAATATACGAAGACCATGTATGTGCCACCCATTCCAGTCCTTTCCCAGGAGTCTGTCTCACCCAACCCATGAAATAGTCACTGAAGATGAATCCAGAGGCTTGGCAGGAGAGACGGAGGGACTCCCCAGATCTTCTCACATCTCCTCTGGACTACACCAACTGGAGCTCAGATTGGACACCTAGAAACACAAGTTGTTTAATAAGACTTCCTGAAGATAACCAAAAGAAACTGAGGAATAACCCTTCTCTTTGGAGGGGAAAATAATACCTTTGAGGACAACTAACAAGGACACGAGGTTCAGCCAGAGGACCATTATTGCTCCTTCAAAAGATTGGAGGATTCTTACTGATGGGAAAACATTCAGACAATCACTCAGGGTTCAGTTTCTGGGAGCAGAGGGAGAGCAGGAAGATAAGGTTCCATTGAACAGAAAGCTGTCACTGGATTTACATAGCCCTCAGGATAAAAGAGATCTACACACCGTTTTGACCTCCTAGAATGCCTTCATCCTCCATTGTAGATATGACTGAAAATGTCCCAACATCAGTTATGGTGTATTTATTTTAATCCTTCAGACACATGTGAAGCCACTGGTTGATTATGTCAGAAGGAAAATCATATCTTCAAAAGTCAATATGCTGCCTCATTTGAGCATGTGGTGAGCTCTATTGCTGGTAGATAACTTACTCTCTTATTCTCTGTATGATGGAAATGTAAATCACATTTAGTGGAACTATTTCCCACATTTTCAAGAAAAAGTAATAGAGTCAAAATTGAAATCCATATTTTAGTCAGTTTTCATCTATCAATGATAGTTCCTTACATTGTAGCAATTTTTAGATACTTCTCAATATATGGTTCTTCTTGTAGTTTGGAGCATTTATTATTTTTTTCTTTCTCTCTCTCATGCTTCAAATTTACTATTTACTAATACAGAAGGGAAAAATATGATTTACCTTTTGTATTTTCTCTGCCTTCCACAATATGGGGGATAATGAGACGTCTTTTCCTGACCTGATCAATAGCGTAGAGCCAATTCCAAAGAGAAGATCAATATTTTAGTTTACTCTGTGCCTAACCAAGGGTTCATATGGGTTGAATTCAGCCCATTAAATTGCAATTGGAAGTTAATTGCATGGTTTGCAAAATTGGTGTAATTTGTGCCCACTGGGAGCCCATCAGGATTATCTGGAGTTAGCCATCAAGGAAAAAGTTAAGACATTCAAAACAGGACCCCCAATACCCAGGTCCACAGCTTGTCGAGAAGAATATGGTGGTTGATAAGGATTTCTTGTTTTGTGTTGTTTCCACTGCTTGCACAATATTTTAACTTTTCTTCCAATGCCCTTTCGATGCCTTTCCAAATCCTTCCCCTGCCTTGCTTTTTTTTGTCTTCTTTCCCTTCCTTTCTTCCTTTCTTTCTTCCGCTCCCCTTCCTTTCCTCTTCTTTCTTTTCCTTTTCCTTTCCCCTTCTTTTCCTCTCCTTTCTTTTCTTTTCATTTCATTTCCTTTCCTTTTCTTTCCTTATTTTCCTTCTCTCCTCTTACTTTCCTCTATTTTCCTTTCCTCATCTTTCCTTTTCTTTCCTTCTTCCCGTTTCCTTCTTACTTCCCTTCTTCCTTTCTTCTTCTGTCCTTTCCTTTCCTTCTCCTTTCCTCTTCTTTTCCTTTCCTTTCGTTCTTCCTTTTAGTTCCTTTCCTTTCCTTCTTCCTTTCCTCTTCTTAATTTTCCTTCTTCTTTTCTCTCCTTTCTATTCTTTTCATTTTCTTTCCTTTTCTCTTCTTTCCTTTCCTTCTTCATTTCCTTCCCTTTTCTTCCCTTTCCTTCCCTTTCCTTTCCTTGCCTTGCTTTGCCCTGCCTCCCCTCCCCTCCTCTTCCCTTCACTTTCCTCTCCCCTCCTCTCCTTCCCTTCTTCATCATTAGTAGTCTTTGACTGATCATTCAGGACACACTGATAGGTTTGTTCCATGCAATTTATTTTTCTCATGATTTTGTCATTCCCGTCTGTAGTTATGAACAAATAAAGACGACAGGCAGTGAACCAAGAGAGAGAAACTGTTTTGAACATATCAAGCTTGGTCTGCAAATGAAAAAGGAAGAAAGAGCAACCATTTTATTTCTTACCTATAAAAAGTATTATGAATTCTTCATAAGAATTCTAGACCTTGAGGAAGGATGGTCTCCAGAGACCCATTGAGTGATGGTTCGGAGACAGCAGAGGAAACCATCAGGCTAACTGATGAAACCACACTTTCATTTATGTTAAGTGGAGAATTTCATTTCGTTGGGCCCTGCTGCCCTCTTGTGCAAAGCAGATAGAAGTGAGCCCTCAGGCTTAGGGTCTGAAGAGACCTTCATTATAAAGGTTAGAAAAATAGGGCTTGGGATAATGTTTCTGATCTCCAGGAGTTCTCCAGAGTTTGCAGATGGAAAGAAATGAGCTCCATAGCCCCACCTCAATAAATAAATAAAATTAAAATGATATGGTATATTTAGTTCCTTGGAATCAGACTCAAGAACGAGTCATTATGAAAATATGTAATATATCCATTTAATTGGTAATGATATAAAATATACATTATTTCTTCCTTAGAACTAGCAGATGCTCATGTTCTCAGCTGTAATATGTAGTTCAGCTTTGGTGAAACTGCTGTCATTGAAGGACAATTCAGTACAATGACTCATCAGATTCTTCCCATTCCTGCCACTTCGCAAACTTACTGACCTCAATAGAAAGCTACTACACATCTGGATATACAGAGGAGAAATGGCAAAGGTTTACACCACTCTTAGGACTTGATAATCAACCCAACTCCCAGGACACTGTATCTCTAAATTCTTGTCCATGACAATGATGTTGCAGCCAGTTCTTGAGAAAACTGTGGAAAATGGGAGAAGAGAAACCAAAGAAAGAGAAAAGATAGAAAAAGCAAATAGTATGCTGGGGGCTGTTTGCACAACGAGCAGCTACTCTGAAGTCTAGTACAACTACTTCTTGTTGAGCTGGAATAGGAGTTTATTCCACTCTGCGGAGAACAGAAAACCGAAAGGAGAAATAAATTATCTCCATCCATTCATGTGAATGAATAAAATTTATTCAGGCAAAAGTCAAGAGATTTTTCACACTTCCTCCTTTCCTTTCTCTCACTGTGAGTATCGTGCACAGTAATATGTGGCTGAGTCTGCAGCTGTCAGGGACCTCATTGTCAAATAACATTCATTGCGGGATTCATCGGCTGTCACTTCTGTTCGGTTTTGGAGGGATGAGGCATAGCCTGTACTCCAATCACCATCATCATAATTCCAATCTATGTCACCCACCCATTCCAATCCTTTCCCTGGAGCCTGGCGGATCCATGCAAGGAGCATATTCTTGATGGATTTCCCTGTTACTTTGCAAGTTAATCTTAATGATCCTCCAGGGCTCACTCTTCCTGTCCCAGATTCCACAAGTTGGATGGCGGAATGGACATCTAAACAAATGACAAAGCGAGAATGAGTAAATAACTCTTATTTTTATCTCATGGTTAATCTCTACCTGAAATATACTCACACAGAGGAGCCACTACTAAACATAGAAGAAGAATGGGAAGATCCATTGTGGAGTAAGGAAAGCCTCCCTTCCTTTACACCAATGAGAACTTTGGGTCTGTGATTCTCCTTTGTGTGTTTGGGATTATATAAAGCAGAAGCAGCTCAGTGACCTCATTTGCATCTGAGTTTCATGGGGAAGATAAAAACAGTTTATAAGCAAGATTGGTTAAGTCTGTCAAACTATCCCAGTTCAAGATTTGCACTTTCACATCTACATCACCAACTATGTCCTAATTTAGATAAATTTCCAATATCATCAATAAATTAAGGGCTGAGAAATATGGATGGAGAGAAATAGAGAGTGGGTGAGAGGGAGGGAGAGGGTGAGAGGGAGGGAGGGATGAGTACATTGAGCAAATATAAACCTGGAATGAGTATAAATTTGAGGTGTCGCGATCTTTACTTGAATAGAGAAAAAGAGACAAACTCATATAGACTGAATGAATGGAGGTTGACTTCATTATACACCCACGCAAAATGCACAGGCTCATTCCTATAGATTGAATGGAGGAAGGTTGATATGTTGAATGAAGATGTGATGGAAGATTCAATATTAATAAAGTTCTTTATATTAGAAAAGAAATCAGGCAGAGTTGGTATTTGAAATGGGTGGTTTTTGCTTGGCTTCACATATACTTCCTCTCACTGTGTCTCTCACACAGTAATAGACTGCTGTGTCCTCTGGTTTAAGGCTGTTCATTTGCAGATACAGCTGTCTTTTGGCATTGTCCCTGGAGATGGTGAAGCGGCCCTTGACTTTGTCAGAGTAGTTAATAAACGAAGACCATGTATTTGCCACCCATTCCAGTCCTTTCCAAGGAGCCTGTCTCACCCAGCTCATGTAATAGTCGGTGAAAGTGAATCCAGAGGCTTGGCAGGAGAGATAGAGGGACTCCCCAGGTCTTCTCAAATCCCCTCCGGACTCCACCAACTGGACCTCAGATTGGACACCTAAAAAAGCAAGTTGTTTAATAAGACTCCCTGCAGATAACCAAAAGAAATTGAGGAATAACCCTTCTCTTTGAAGGGGAAAATAATACCTCTGAGGACAACTAACAAGGACATGAGGTTCAGCCAGAGTGCCATTATTGGTTGATTAAAATTTTGGAGGATTCTTAATGATGGGAAAATGTTCAGACACACACTCAACCTTGGAGATGTTGAGTGAATCAGAAGAACAGGATGATATGGTTTCATTGAACAGGAAGCTGTCACTGGATTTACATAGCCCTCAGGATAAAAGAGACACACACCGCTTTGACCTTCTAGAGTGCCTTCACCCTCCATTGTAGATATGACTGAAAATGTTCCAACATCAGTTATGGTGTATCTATTTTAATCCTTAAGAAACATGTGGAGTAAGAGGTTGATTATGTCAGAAGGAAAAGCATAGCTGTAAAACTAAATGTGCTGCATCATGTGTGCATTTTAGAAACTTTATTGTTGGTAGATGTCTTGTTCTCTTCATTATGGAGATGTACGACACAATTAATGGAGCCTTTCTCCAAATTTGCAAGTAAAAAAACAGAGTCAAAATTGAAACCCACATTTTAGTCAGAATTCCGTAAGTGTTCAGCTATCAATACAGTTTCTTACCTTGTAGCAATTTTAGATGCTTCTCAATATATTGTTATTGTTCTAGTTTGGAATCTGAAGTATCTCTTAATTTTTTTCCTTTTCTCTCTCATGCTTCAAATTTACTATTTACCAATATAGAGAGCAAAAATATGACTTTTGTATTTGCTCTGCCTTCCACAATATGGTGGACAATGAGATGTCTTTTCCTGACCTGATCAATAGCTTATAGTCATTTCCAATGGAGAGATGAATTCTTTACTTCACTCTGTGCCAAGCCAAAGGTTTGCATAGGTGGAAATCAGCACATTAAATGACCCTCGGAAGTAAATCAGAAATCATGGAGAATGGTAAAACCAGTTTATAAGAAAGGTTGGTTAAGATTATCAAACCCTTCCGGTCTAGAATTTGGATTTTGACTATAGTTCTCACATCTACATCACCAACTATTTGTCCGGATTTAGATAAATGAACGATCTCATCAATAAATTAAGGGCTAAGAAACATGGATGGTATAAAGAGAGGGAGAGGGTCAGGAATGAGTAAAGTGAGAGATATATCAACCTAGAATGAGTATAAATTTGAGGTGTGGACCTCATATGAAAATAGAAAAAGCAACAAATTCCTACAGACTGAATGAATGGAGGTTGAATTCATTGCATTAAAAAAAAAAACTGTGGTTCATTCCCATATGTTGAATGGATAAATGTTGACGTGCAGAATGATGACATGAGGGGTGAATCTGAATTAAAGTTGTTTTTTTTTTCAATCGGAAAAGAAATTAGGCGGACCTGCTTTTTGAAATGGGCAGGTTTTGCTTGGTGTTAGATATAATTCCTCTCAATGTGTCTGTTTTACAGTAATAGACTGCTGTGTCTTCAACTTTCAGGCTGTTCATTTGCAGATACAGCTGGCTTTTGGCATTGTCCCTGGAGATGGTGAAGCAGCCCTTGACTTTGTCTGAGTAGTACGTATATGCAGCATCATAGATATCCTTGCCACCCATTCCAGTCCTTTCCATGGAGCCTGTCTCACCCAGTTCATCCAGGAGGGTGAATCCAGAGGCTTGGCAGGAGAGATGAAGGGATTCCCCAGGTCTTCTCACATCCCCTCCAGACTCCACCAACTGGACCACAGATTGGACACCTAAAAAGAAAGCATTTTTAGTAAGATCTCCTACAGGTAAACACAAGAAACTGAGGAAGAAAACATTGTCTCTGGAGGTGAAAATAATACCCATGAGGACAACTAACAAGGACATCAATCTAGAATGAGGTGTGGAGCTCCTTATATGAAAATAGAAAAAGAGATGAATTCCTATAGACTGAATGAATGGAGGTTGAATTCTCTGCATTAAAAAAAACAGTTGTTCATTCCTATATATTGAGTTTATAAAGGTTGACGTTCAGAATGAAGAAATGAGGAGATGGTGAAGGAGCCCTTTACTTTGTCTAAGTATATGCAGCATCATAGGTTATCCTTACCAACTATTTCAGTACTTTCCATGGTGCCTGTCTCACCCAGTTGATCCAGGAGCTGCTCAAAGTCAATCCAGTGTTTTCGTTTGAGGGACTCTCCTGGTCTTCTCCCCTCCCCTCCAGATGTGACTAACTGAACATCTGATTGGATACCTGGAAAGAAAGATTAATTTCATAACACCTCCTGCGTTAAACACAAGAAACTGAGGAATAAGCTCTCTCTCTGGAGGGGATAGTAATAACTCTGAGGAGAACCAACGAGGACATGAAGTTCAGCCAAAGGGCCATTATTGTTTCTTCAAAAGATTAGAGGACTCTTAACGATGGGAAAACATTCACTCAACACTCAACTTTCAGCTTTTGAGTGCAGAAGGAGAACAGGAAGATATGGTTCATTTGAACAGGAAGCTGTCACCGAATTGATGTAGCCCTCAGGATAAAAGAGACACACACTGCTTTGACCTTCTTAGAGTCCCTTCATCCTACTTTGTAGACATGCTGAAAATGTCACAACATCACATAAAGCCTGTTTGTTTTAATTCTTAAGAAACATGAGAAGCAAGCGGTTGATTTTATCAGAAGGAAAATCATATCTTGAAAATTCAACACGCTGCATCGTTGAAGTATTTGGGAAACTTTAAATCTGGTAAATAACCGATTGTCTACTTCTCTGCATGATGGAGATGTAAGTAACAATCAGTGGAACTATTTGCCAAATTTCCAAGAAAAGAAATGGAGTCAAAACTGAAACCGACATTTTTGTCAGAGTCCCTTAAGTGTTCTTCTAACAAAACCACAGTTTTTAAAGGTAAAGATAAACACTCCCCTTGCACATATGTGCTAGTTGTTCCCAACTCTAGGGGGCTATGCTCATCTCTGTTTCAAAGCCAAAGAGTCAGCATTGTCAGAAACATATAAAACATAGGAATCCATTGTCGAAATTAAATGAATGCTTTCCAGATGCTTTCTCTTTTTCATACCCAAACACACTCCGGCAATCTTCCATTTTCTGAGGCTTCCAGATGATAACCAGGGTTGGAATGAAATATGTGCTACTTAAACGCACAATCCAATCACCACCCCGCACAAATCAACTCTGTAGCCAAGACCCTCATCTCCAGAACCAAACTCCTAGCTGACAAAGACCACCTGAAAACTGAATTACATACTCTCACTAACATATTAATCTCCAACAGATTCCAAAGAAAAACAATTACCAACCTAATCCAAAGGGAGACACCCTCCCCCCCAAGAACCAAGACACAGAACAGGACAATGGCATTGCCCTCCTCCCTTACATCAAAGGCACCAAAGATAAAATCTGAAATACAGAAACACCCCCATGATACCTCCTGCCTACCAGACATCTGGAAACCAGCCCTAGTCAACAAACGAACCGCACCCATCACCCAGGTCATTACAACACAAATGAACAATGGACACACAGCCAGCACCTCAGCCACACAGGATGATACGAAACAGCCGACCAATCTACAAACATCAACTCCATCTACCAATCAGGATGCAACTGCACAGCCAATCAACCCACTTACAGCAACAAAGCCAGCACTCCACACACACACCACTAAGATTTATAGAAAGATGGCAGCTCTGAAATGTTGCCAAGACAATCTCAATCTTACATGGGAAAAGACCTGTGTACAACAAGACCAGCATATCTATACCTGTGAAAATCTACACAAACACACACACAGACACACACAGACACACACAGACACACACACACAGACACACACAGACACAGACACAGACACACACACACACACACACACACACATATATATACATACATACATACATACATACATACATACATACATACATACATATATGCTGGTCTTGTTGTATTTGGGTCTTTTCCCATGTAAAATTGAGATTGTCTTGGCAACATTTTGGCGAGGTCTCACTTGCCAACTTCAGGATGGTGTTTTTGGCTTCGTGTTTGTGTGAGTAAAGCGTGGTCGGAGCTGCCGTCTTTCTATAAATCTTGGTGGGTGTGCGTGGAGTGCTGGCTTTGTTTCAGTAAGTGGATTGATTGGCTGTGTGGTTGTATCATGATTGGTGCTGATTGGTGCTGATTGGTGCTGGCTGTGTGTCTGTTGTTGTTTTGTGTTGTAATGGCATGGCTGGTGGGTGGGGCTCATTTGTTGACTAGGGCTGGTTTCCAGATGTCTGGTAGGTGGGAGGTATCATGTTTATTCATGTTGTGGGGGTGTTTCTCTATCTCGATAGCTTCCATAATTATTATCTTGTTGAAGTGCTCAGTATTGGAGATTAATTTGTTTCCTTCAAAATTAATTTCATGTCCTGTAGCTTTAAGGGGCTGGTAAAGGAAATAAGTTTTTTTTTCCTTACTGTGTTCTTGTGTTCTGCAATGCGTGCATTTATTCTCCTGTTCATTTGTCCTATGTATGGTGCAGGGCAGATTTTACATGGCATTTCATAGACTCCTTGGCTTTCTAGCTGGATATTGTCTTTGGGGTTTCTTAAGATGTTGGCTATTTTTTGGCCAGTGTTGAAGGCTGTCTTGATATTGTGTTTGTGGAGAATTTTGCTGATTTTATCTGTGGTTCCTTTGATGTAATGGAGGAGGGCAATGCCATTGTCCTGTTCTATATATATATATAGTGAGTGTGTGTGTTAACAAACATATACAGAAATAGAGGAAGAGGGAGAAAGAGAGAGAGAGGACATAGACACACACAGACACAAACACACACTGTTGTTAATTAAGAACCAGAAGATACTCATAGTCTCAGATGTATTGTGTCAAACTGCTATTTATGAAGTAGAATTCTGAACATTGATCGACCACATTCTTCCATTCCTGCCATCACATTTCTATATGGTCCTTATTTGAAAACCATAACACACATGGACATACCAAGGAGGAATGGGAAGAGAATAGGTCACAAGACTCCTAGGGCTTACAATCAACCCAACTTACAGAGCACTGCATGTCTTCCTCCTTTTTCCAAAATTCTGTGCAAAGGCGAGAAAAGGAATGAAAGAAAGAGAAAAGAACAAAGAAGCCAAGAGTAAGCCATGAGCCTTCTGTATACGAGCAACTGTTCTGAAGTCTAATAAAACTTCTTGTGGAGCTGGAATAGTAGTTTATTGTGTGCAGAGAACAGAAACCTGAAAGAAGGAATTAATTCTCTCAATCCATTCATGGGAATGCATAGTTTCATCGGACAAAGGCCCAGAGGTTTTCCACACTCCCTCCTTTGCTTTCTCTCGCTGTGACTCTCGTGCACAGGAATATGTGGCTGTGTCTGCAGTTGTCAAGGACCTCATGGTCAAATAATATTCATTGCGGGAGGCATCGGCTGTGAAGGTTGTTCGGCTTTGGAGGGATAAGGCATAGTATGTCTTCCACTTACTATGAGCATAGTCTATTGTGGCCACCCATTCCAATCCTTTTCCTGGAGCCTGGCGGATCCATGCCCAGTATGCATTTGTGATGAAGTCCCCTGTCACTTTGCACTTTAATTTGAAGGATCCTCCAGGGCTCACTATTCCTGGCCCAGATTCCACAAGTTGGACAGAAGAGTGGACATCTAAACAAATGACAAAGCAGGAATGAGAACACAACCTTGTTTTTGGTTCATCTCATTGTTCATGTCTACCTGGAAGATATTCACACCACTGTTCCCTCTAAGGTGCGTGCCTGCGCGGCCGCGCACATGGAAAGAAAGCCCCGCGCAGCAGTTTCTAACTGCCGCACAGAGATTTCTACCAAAGCAAACGTGGGGATGTCCTTTGCAGGCGGCTAGAACTGGCCCACAAAGGACCTCCCCAGACTTGTTTTGATGAGCCGCCAGTCCTCTTGCTTCTTCTCCTTCACCGGCAGAGCTCCCGCTGGCGCCCCCGCCCATGGCAGTGGCAGTGGTGCCTCTCCCTCCATGCGGAGCACCTGAGCTGGCTCCCGCGTTATCCCTCCCCCTTCCTCCTCTGCCATGCTTTTGAGGCCGCGGGATCTAGTAGGAAAGCGGCGGAGGTAGAGGCGACGACAGGGGTAACCCAGAGCCCAGCTGAGGTGCTCCGAGCGGAGGGGGAGGCACCACCGCCGCTGCCATGGGCGGGGGCGCCAGCGGGAGCTTTGCCGGTGAAGGAGAAGAAGCAAGAGGACTGGCGGCTTTGAAATGCAACCCCCTGGTCCCGCCGGCCGCGGATTTGATTCGGCATAAGTGGAGGCCGAACACATGCTGAGCCGACCTTGCGCAGTGAGGCGGAGTAATTCAACCCCCCCCAAAGAACGTGTGTGTGTGTGTGTGTGTGTGTGTGTGTGAGAGAGAGAGAGAGATAGATAGAGAGAGAGAGAGAGAGAATTGGATCAAAATTGGTGGCCAAAGGAGTGGAGGGAGGGAAGGAAGGAAGGAAGGAAGGGAGGAAGGAAGCCCTGCCCCCTGTGAAAAAAACTGAAGATGGAGCAGTGAATGAATAAACCATAAAAGCAACAAACAGTTATTGCGTAAGTAAGCTGAGGAACAAGTTCTCAACTAAGGAAGCAATATAAGAAAGAAATATAAAAAGCTCAATATGCCAAAACACTTATTTTAGTCTTCATTTAATTACTTGTATTGTAGTCTGATGTAACATCTTTTTAAAGTTAACGTTAGTTAGAAAAGATAGGGTACAAAACTTAAATAATAAAAAAAATGTACATTCATTTTGAAAAATAAATGCAATACTTGATTAATTTCATATCTTTATTTAAAATAGTTTTGGCATGGCATATGATTTTATTGACTCAGTTGGAAATGATGTGGATGTTGTATCTGATTCTGAGGTATATATATTCTTAAGTAAGATAACATATAGCATATTGTCCAAACTTGCTAGACTATTTAATTGATCTTACTACTTTAAAGGGGGAGAGTTTCATGATAAATTATTTTATTACATTTATGTTGCATTTATATATTATATTTATTACATTTATATTCCACATTATATATTTATATTGTTATTTTAGTGTTTATTGTCAATTTTGATAGATATTATATTGATATATCAATACTGATTTTAATCATACTAAATAACAATTACTGCTATTATTTATCAGCATTACATATTTACAGTTTTTAATATTGAGTTAGTCATATTTTAGAATAATAGGATTATCTTTTAATAGGATAATTGTCAAAATCTAATTCAAATGTGATGGGTTGCATTCCAAAGGAATGTGAGAGGACAGGTTGCCTGCAAAATGCAAGGACCCAGGACCCTGTTGGTGCCATGTCTCTCTCTAGCCAGTCTAACAATCTAAAAGCTGAGCAGAGAGCCTTTTTTTTTCAGGGTGAGTGGAAAAGTATAGTGTTTGAGTGGCACTTTTCATGTCTGGCATTCATCGGGCTGAAACCTCGCTCGCAATTGGCGCTTGACGCTTGGAAGGTTGCGCAAATGTCCAGCAGACGCGACAGCAGTTCAAACTGTGGCTCTCTTAGGTGCTCAGGCATGAAACTGTGCAGCTCACACACTATACTTTTCCGCTCACACTGAAAAAAAATTAGAGGGAACATTGTCCACAGACACCCCAACACGAGTGACATTAAGCTGGCCATGCCCATCCTGGCCATCCCCCCGCAAGGTCAAACACAACCCTGATTTGGACCTCAATGAAATCAAGGTTGACACTCCTGCCTTATGCCATTGCCTAGTACATTTCAGTGAACCTAACTTGTATGTCCATTTCGTAATTAACATTCCAATACATTTCTCTTCCTTGTAAGTTAAGTGGAGAAAGGGCCATTGATAATTGAAGTATTACCTACCTTCCCACTCCTCCCTGCAGTGTATAGGCAATGGGATTTCATGTGGCTCATTGCCCTCCTCCCCTGTGTCCAAAGTGATGAGGAGAGCTTCCTAAAACTTCCTAAATGTAAATACAGAATTCACAAGCTTGTTTCCAAGATTAGCTCAGTGAACCTATTTACAGGATCCCAATTCATATGATATAGATTTTATGCAAAAAAGATCACCCCTAGTCAGGGGTGAAATTCAGAGGGTTCTGACAGGTTTTGGAGAAGGAGTAGCGGAAATTTTGAATAGTTCGGAGAACCAGCAAAAACCACCTCTATTTGGCTCCAGAGTGGGGGGGGATGGGGATTTTGCCATATCCTTTCCCTGGAGTTGGGTGGGAATGTGTATTTTGGAGTATCCTTCCTGTGGAGTGGAGACAGAATGGGGATTTTGCAGTATCCTTCCCGTGGAATGGGGAAGGAATGGAGATTTTGCAGTATCTTTCCCAAGAGTGGGGTGGCAATGGAAATTTTGTAGAATCCTTCCCCTGGAGTGGAGAAGAAATAGAGATTTTACAGTATCCTTTCCACTGGAGTGGGGAGGGAATGGAGATTTTGAAGTATCCTTCCCCTGTCATGCCCAACACTCCAAGCCCACAAAACCGGTAGTACAAATTTTGAATTTCACCACTGCCTCTAGTATTTTTTTTCCATTAGATAACCATACATAGGTCTTGGAACTGTTTTTTGTACGTTTCAGCCCACAGATGTCAATCATCTTATTGCTCTTCTCTTCCCTCGGCAGAATAAATGGATTACTACCATTGAGTAATCTAGGACCTTGGGCTTCATAAATTTCAAGAGTGAAGAAAGGAAGGTTTTTGTTTGGCTTCAGATTCACTTCCTCTCACTGTGTCTCTTGCACAGTAATAGACTCCTGTGTCTTCGGTTTTGAGACTGTTCATTTGCAAATACAGCTGGCTTTTGGCATTGTCCCTGGAGATGGTGAAGCGTCCCTTCACTTTGTCAGAGTAGTCAGTGCGAGAACCAGAGGTTATCCCTGACACCCATTCCACTCCTTTCCCTGGAGCCTGTCTCACCCAGTTCATGGCATAGCTGCTGAAGGTGAATCCAGAGGCTTGGCAGGAGATACGGAGGGATTCTCCAGGTCTTCTCACATCCCCTCCAGACTCCACCAACTGGACTTGGGATTGGACTCCTAAAAAGAAAAGCTTTTTAAATAGATGCCTTCCATGCAAGAGCGGAACATAAAAATATATATATATATATATATATATATATATATATATATATATATATATATATATATATATATATATATATATATATATATATATATATATATATATATATATATATATATATATATATATATATATATTTATATATTTATATATATATATATATATATATATATTTATATATATATATATATATATATATATATATATATATATATATATATATATATATATATATATATATATATATATATATATATATATAGGCAATAATTACTGTTGAGGACTACAAGTATGGACAGAAGGTTTAGCCACATTTTTGCTAATAGATGAAATTGATAGGATTCTGGAGGATTCTGGGAATAGCAGAAGGTTTATGTTGGTGGGTGTTGTCTTAAAAGTAAGTTGGGCTTCTTTAAAGGGGAAATTGTGTCTCAATTTGCATATCTGTTGCGATAAAAGAGTCACAAGGGGCATTGATTAACCCTTAACCATAGACATACTATTCCAGCTACGCTATTACAGAGAGAATGACCACTCTAGCTGCATAGTCCATTAATTGGACAACAATATTGTAAACTATAGCCTTGACTAGACACACTTTTGTTGGCAGGGTGATGTCTCTGCATGGAAATTTGAAATACTCTTACACATTCCAGGCAGTTTCCTTCCTGAAAAACACCAACATTTTTATTAAAATCCTCAGCTTTGTGGTCGATATCAAAGGACCCCTGAGATGTGAAATTCTCTTGAGAGAACATTCAGTGAACTATGACAAAAAATAAAATAAAAAATTGTCACATTTTCAAAATGAAGCAATATCTCAAAATGCTTGTTTTATTCTCTACCCCACCCCCATAGGCCATGGAGTTTGGTGTGCCAACACTGCCCCCTGGTATACAAAGTGAGGAGAGGACACCATCCTCTGAATTCTCTGAGGAGATTCTTTAGGTCCAGATGTTTCCTCAATATCTGTGTGGCAGTTTGGATATTTATAAAGATCATTGTCATGTTTCATTTCCTATCTTATGCCAGGATACTCAGGGCTGCCTTAACTCAGGGGCCTGATGGGCTGTTGCTTACGGCCCCACAAGCATAAGGACCCCATACTAATCTGTGTATGTTAACCCTTCGATGCATCTTGTATCATATAAGTACATCAACTGTATGGCTTACTGAGTATTATTGTGTTTTTTCAAGCCTCGTATATAGTTCACATGTTTATCATGCTGATTAGTTGTTGAGGCCCACAATTTTGTTGTAAGTACCAATGAAAAAAATATATGTTCAATTTTAAGGGACTAGGTGGCTCAGTGGCTAAGATGCTGAGGTTGTAAATCATAAAGGTCATCAGTTTGGTGGTTCAAATCCCTAACACCGTATAATGGGGTGAGCTCCTATTGCTTGTCCCAGCTTCTGCCAACCTAGCAGTTCGAAAGCTTGTAAAAATGCAAGTAGAAAAATAGGGACCACTTTGATCCCTATATTCAGTGTATATATCTGCCAGTCATTACTGACTTCTGTTTGTGTGTGTGTGTGTGTGTGTGTGTGTGTGTTCATCTCCGTTTCAAAGCCAAAGAGCCAGCGCTGTCTGAAGACGTCTCCCTGGTCATGTGGCTGGTATGACTAAACGCCGAAGGTGCCCTGAACACTGTTTTCGAGTTTCATTTTTAGGTGATTTCGAATTGCTACGTTGGCAGAAGCTGAGACAAGTAAGGGGAGCTCACTCTGTTATGTGGCACTAGGGATTAGAACAGCCAAACTGCTGACTTTTATGATCAACAAGGTCAGTCTCTTAGCCACTGAGCCACCCTGCCCTTACAATTTATTAGAGAAGGTATTAAAAGGCTAGAATATCTGATGTTTACTGTAAGGTTTCTCCCTTAACCTTTATTTTGTTTTATGCAAAATATGTCACCGCTAGTCCTTTTTTTCATTAGACTAGCCATACACAAATCCTCCAATTTTTGTTTGTATGTTTTAGCCTCCAGATGCCAATCATCTTATTACTCTTCTCTACCCTCTTTCCGAAGTCTCATTATCTTTTTTTTATATAATGTGGTCACCAAAACTTGATGCATCATTGCAGGTGTGATCTTCCAAAGGTTTTATGAAGTGACGCTTCATGTAATCTTGATTCTATCAGTCTGTTAAAGCAGCCTAGGGTTGTCCTGGCTTTTAAACACACTGATGAACTTGGCCTTTTTCATTTTTTCTGACAGCAAACTCTGTGATGTCTAGAGCCAAAGTGTCCTTCCTGAAGCTCTCAGTAGACTATGATTAAACCTCATTGACTAATCCAGGACGTGGGGCTCCATAAAGATGAAGAGTGAAGAAAGGAATATTTTTGCTTGGCTTCTGATTCACTTCCTCTCACTGTGTCTCTTGCACAGTAATAGACTCCTGTGTCTTCAGTTTTGAGGCTGTTCATTTGCAGATACAGCTGGCTTTTGGCATTGTCCCTGGAGATTGTGAAGCGTCCCTTGACTTTGTCAGAGTAGTAAGTGTTAGAAGCTGTGTCTATGAAGGACACCCATTCCAGTCCTTTCCCAGGAGGCTGTCTCACCCAGACCATCCAGGAGCTGCTGAAGGTTAATCCAGAGGCTTGGCAGGAGAGATGGAGGGGCTCCCCAGGTCTTCTCACATCCCCTCCAGACTCCACCAACTGGACTTGAGATTGGACTCCTAAAAAGAAAGGAGCTTTTTTAAATAGATCTCTTGCATGCAAGAGCAAAATATAGCAATAATCTATATAGTGACAATAATTACCTTTGAGGACTACAAGTATGGAGAGAAGGTTTAGCCACATTTTTGCTAATAGATGAAATTGATAGGATTCTGGAGGATTCTGGGAATAGCAGAAGGTTTATGTTGGTGGGAGTTGTCTGAAAAGGCAAACCATTGGGCTCTTTTAAGGGGAAATTGTCTCTGGATTTGCATATCTGTTGGGATAAAAGAGCCACACAGGGCATTGATTAATACATTTCAGTGAATATAGCTTTCTTGTGCATTTTTCAATTAAGAAAAGGATTGTGTTACATCCCTTCCCACCCCGTCAGTTAATGGAGAAAGGACAAATTTATTGTATATTAAGTAAAACAAAGGCTTGAAAATAAAATCAACACTTCTCAAAATGATGCAAAGCAATCGAGAGTAAATTTGTTTATTAGAGCAGACATCAAAAGGCTACCACATCTGATGTTTGCTGCAAAATTGCTTTTTTATTTTATTGAAAACCTCAAATACGTCCTACGATGTGATCTAAGCAACAGTACACAGAATTCTCTGCTACAACGTCTTACCTGTCAACGACTATTTCAGCTTCAACCACAATGATACATGGGCAAACAATTGAAGCAAACTCAAGGTTAACCTCTTCAACCTCGATTGCAGAAAATGCGACTTCAGCAACAGATTGGTCAACGCCTGGAATGCTCTACCTGACTCTGTTGTTAAATCATCGAACCCTTCACAGCTTCAACCTCAAACTGTCTACCATGGACCTCTCCCCATTCCTAAGAGGGGTTGTACATAAGCACACCAGTGTTCCTACCATCCCTGTCCTACTTACCCCCTTTTCCTTTGTTCATGTTTATGTTTCACACCTGTTACCTTGTGCATGTTTGACAAACAAAATATATAAATAAAAATAAATAAATGCATTAAGTTGCAGGGAAGCTTCAATAAGCTCTGATTTCTGTTCTAAAGTCAGACATGGCTTGTTAGTCAGGATTGTAGTCTCTTAACTAAGTTCTTTTGTAATATATTGAGGCGAACTTTACAATCTTCTAGATTGGTGTATATATCTGTATGCATTTTTAAACATTTTTTTCCACATGAGCCAAATATAATATGCACTTCAATGATTTCATAACCAGGAAAGATTTGAAATGTTCAGACATTATATCTGGTGACAAACATTAATCATTTTATAAAGATTCTCAGCTTCTCTGGGAACATTATAGATCTGAAATATCCAAAATAAAGCTTCCAACCGTTCTTCATGTGTTTTACCCTCCAGACTTTTAACCATCTTAGTTGTTCTTCTCTGTTGTCTTTCCAAAGTTTCCACATGTTTTTAATAATGTGGTGACTAAGACTGGGTGCAGTATTCCAGGTGTGACCTTACTAAGGCTTTATGAAGCGGTACATATACTTCACAGGATCCGGATTCTATCCCTCTGATAATGCAACTACTGGCTTTCAAACCAAGTAAGTTAACTTGGAATATTTCATTTTCTTACACCAAACTCTTTGCTACCTAGAAGAAATCAGTTCTGCCAAAATTTCTCACTAGAAAGCAATCAAACTTCATTGACTAGTCCAGGACCTGGGACTCAGTAAGGTTGAAGAGTGAAGAAAGAAATGTTTTCATTTGGCTTCAGATTCACTTCCCCCCTTTTTGCCTCTTGCCCAGTAATAGATTGCTGAATCTTCTGGTTACAGAGTTTGTATTCAGCTGGTTTGGACTGGTTCACCCAAACTGGAAGCATTGAACTGGGGGTGGGGATGGCGGACCTCACCCACCCACCCACCCGCCATGGCTGCAAAACATTCTACGTTTTTGATGCCATCCAGCCACCTCATTCTCTGTTGTCCCCTTCTTCCATTGCCCTCCATTGTTCCCAGTATTAGGCTCTTCTCCAGTGAGTCCTTCCTTCTCATTAGGCGGCCAAAGTATTTGAGAATGAACATTCCATAACTACAGGGAAGGTAGCTGGATTCTGCGCCCATCAGAAAAAAACATATCTAAAACACCATAGTTGTCTTAGACAACAAATGTTGGAAACCCATTGCACTGCTTAATCCTTTAGTATAAAACTGACTATGGGCAACACAGTTTGATTATAATTTTAGTGTAGTTAGACCAGGGGTCAGCAACCCATGGCTCTGGAGCTGCATGTGGCTCTTTCATCCCTCTGCTGTGGCTCCCTATCGCCAGTCAGCAACACAACTTTGAGAGGTGCTTCCGGTTTGGGGGGAACAGGGTATGCCAGGAGGAGACTCTATGGAAAATGGTGGGTTTTCTGGTCAGCTCCACAATTGATAAGGCTTTCAGTTAGGACAGGTAAAGGAAAAAGGATGCTATGCTAGGATAAGACTCTATGGTAGAGAAACGGGACTCCCAGTTGACGCCAGAATTAAACGGAGGCTTCCAGTTATGACCTTTGTGGCTCTTTGATTGTTTAAGGTTGCCGATCCCTGAATTATACCAAGTGTAATTGACAAACTGGATTTTATAACAGATTTTAGTTGTTATCTATTAATTCTCTCCTGGAATTTTCAATTGTATATTTACTGAGTGTTTTTATTTCTTCTGGTCTATGAATATAATAAACTGAACAGAGCAGATACAGATTTATTCAGTCCTTCCCAATCCTAGTGCAAAAAATATATTCAAATTTCTATGACTGCCTAAATTTGAGGGCTACTCAAAGATAAGAAAGTTTTTGTCTGGTTTCAGATTCACTTCCTCTCAATGTGTCTCTCACACAATAATAGACAGCTGTGTCCTCCGGTTTGAGATTGTTCATTTGCAGATGCAACTGGCTGCGGGAATCATCCCTGGAGATGGTGAAGTGTCCCTTGACTTTGACTGGGTAGTAAATATTAGATGATCCTCTACTTATACGGGCTACACATTCCAGTCCTTTCCCAGGAGCCTGACTCAGCCAGGTCATCCAGTAACTGCTGAAGGTGAATCCAGAGGCTTGGCAGGAGAGATGGAGGGACTCCCCAGGTCTTCTCACATCCCCCCCAGAGTCCAATAACCGGACCTCAGATTGGACACCTAGAAGGAAAGTTCTTTCAATAAGTTCTCTTTTATACAAGAACAACACATCGAATGATCCTGAATAGGGACAAGACAGTTACCTTGGAGGATTGCTAGTAAGGGCAGCAAGTACAGGCACAAAGTCATACTTGCTCCCTTGTGAGGAATGGAAGAGAATCGATAGGAGAGAAGATGGAACAGTGCACAAACTGTGGGTTGGTGGGCGTAGCCTGAAACGGGAAATCAACTGGCTGCTTTAAAGGGGAAATTACCCCTCGATTTACATACTGGTGGAGATAAAAGAGCTCCTAGGTGTATTTATCTCCTACTTTTCCTTGCACACTCCCTAAAGGGTTGATTCGCCAGCCCTAAGAAAGGCAGCCTGTACATTAGAGCAGGAGTGTCCAACTCACATCATCACAGCAGTGTCACATGACACATCAGGACTTCTTCCCGCTTCGCTAAACCTTGCGTGGGTGTGGCCAGTATGTAACCCATCCAGCCTGTAAGCCGGGAGTTTGACAGCCCTGGATTAGAGTCCTTAAAGCAAAGACTTGCAAACTTTCAGCATTTCCAAAAAGTTATTCCAAATGAAGGTAACAGGTGATGATTACATGGTAAGAATTTTTGAAAGATACATGTTGGAGATAGAACAGGAAAAGTACAGGATATTTGAGTTCAAGAAAAGTCTTGTAACTTTTTTTCTCCATTCATATGCCCTTTTTAAGGACATGGTGGCTCAGTGGATAAGACGCTGAGCTTGTCAGTCAGAAAGGTTGACAGTTCGGCAGTTGAAATCCCTAGCGCCCCATGACAGAGTGAACTCCTTATATTTGTCCCAGCTTCTGCCAATCAAGCAATTTGAAAGCATTTAAAATTTAGTAGAAAAAATAGGAACCACCTTTGGTTGAAAGGTAACAGCGTTCCATGCACCTTGGATGTTTACTCTATCAGTCTGTTAATACAGCCTAGGTGTGCCCTGGCTTTTAAACAGACTGATGAACTTGGCCTTTTCATTTTTCTTACAGCAAACTCTGTGATATCAAGAACAAAATAGCCCTTCCTGAAGCTCTCAGTAGACAGTGATCAATCCTGATTGACTAATCCAGGACGTGGGGCTCCATAAAGATGAAGAGTGAAGAAAGGAAGGTTTTTGCTTGGCTTCAGATTCACTTCCTCTCACTGTGCCTCTTGCACAGTAATAGACTCCTGTGTCTTCGGTTTTGAGGCTGTTCATTTGCAGATACAGCTGGCTTTTGGAATTGTCCCTGGAGATGGTGAAGCGGCCCTTCACTTTGTCAGAGTAGGAAGTGCCAGAACCAGGGCTTATCCATGACACCCTTCCAGTCCTTTTCCTGGAGCCTGTCTCACCCAGAACATCCAGTAGCTGCTGAAGGTGAATCCAGAGGTTTGGCACGAGAGAAGGAGGGACTCCCCAGGTCTTCTCACATCCCCTCCAGACTCCACCAATTGAACCTCAGATTGGACACCTAAAAAGAAAGGAGCTTTTTAAATTGATATCTTGCATGCAGAACTTTGAAATAAACTATATAGTGGGGCTTATTACCTTTGAGGACTACAAGTATGGACAGAAGGTTTAGCCACATTTTGGCTCCCTGCAATGAATAGATAAAATTGATAGGAGAGGATTGTGGAAATAGCACAAGGTTTATGTTGGTGGGAGTTGTCTGAAGCGACAAACCATTGGGCTCCTTTAAAGGGGAAATTGTTTCTCGATTTGCATATCTGTTGGGATAAAAGAGTCACACAGGGCATTGATTAATACATTTCAGTGAAAATAACTTGCACATGCATTTTAGGACACATTTTTCCGCCTGTGAGTCTAAGGGAAAAAGGACCGGTTGATTGTACATTAAGTAAAGGAAGGCTTGGAAAATCCAACACGTCTTAAAATGATACATGGTAATAGAGAATAAACTTATTTATTAGAGAGGACATCAAAAGTCCAGCACTTACCTTAAATTGCAGGGAAGCTTCAATATGCTCTGATTTCTGTTCTAAACTCAGACATGGCTTAATAGTAAGGATTATAATCTCTCAAGAACAGTGGGGGTTTTCAAATGGTTCGAATGGGTTCTGGAGAACCGGTAGTGGCAACCTGTAGGTTGTCCCACCCACCTGAGCCGGCGCTATGACGTTCTATTTAGCTATGTTTTCTAAGGCACATGCATGCGTGCAAGCTTCACATGGGAGCAAAGTGCATGCGCAAAAGGCATCCATGCAAATTTTCAGTGTGCGGCGAACCGGTAATAAAATGATGTGAAACCCATCTCTGCTTGAGAAATCAAGTTCTTTTTTAACACATTGAGACAATGTATTACTCTACAATCTTCTTTATTGGTGTTTATATTTGTATGCAATTTGTTTTTTAAAAATTCATATAGAGGCAAATATAATATGTCCCTCAATGTTTTCATATCTAGCAAAGATTTGAACTACGTAGACATTTTCTCTGGTGACAAACATTAAAGATATAACATTTTATAAGCATTCTCAGCTTCTTTCTGAGCATGATAGACCTGAAATTTTGGAAATAAGGCTTCCACCTGTTCTTCATGCATTTTACTTTCCAGACTTTTAACAATCTTAGTTGCTCTTTCGCGAAAGCAGGCGAAAAATGCTGTATTCAGTGTATAAGACACACCCAGATTTTCATGTTCTTTTTTGAGGGAAAATGTATGTCTTATACTTGGAAAAATACAGGCAGTTGAAATAATGACATCTGAGAACTCCTAGTAAGATCCGAAGTTTAAGAAGCTTTGTTTCCTTAACTAGGATTTGTTTTGAGAGAAGCTCATATTGACTGCAAGAGGAACCTTAACTTTTTTATGCCCTTTTTTTAGAAACCCAGATAAACTGCATGCAGACCAAGATCTTTTCATTATGTTTTTTATTTCTCAATTAAATATCTATAGCCTCCCATCGCAATCAATGACTCTGGGCAGGGGCCAATTCCACATTTTGCTAATCTGTGTTGTATTTTGATCAATTGTTTTATTGGACTACATTTAACAGATTAACAGACTTGGAAGGGATCTTGTAGGTCATCTAGTCCACCCCCCACCTAAGTAGGAGACCCAACACCATTTCTGACAAATGGCAATCTAATCTCTTTTCAGGATTCATTCACCAATATGGATAACCATAAAAATCAAAATTATAATATTACTCATAGTAATAACTCCATGAAAAAAAATCATTTCATTTTGTTTGAATTTTAAACAAAGATTTGAAATTTATTGTTGTTAGTTGCAAAGTCAGGTCCGTCCCATCATGACTCCATGGACAACATTCCTCCAGACTTTCCTGTCCTCTACCATCCTCCGGAGTCCATTTAAGCTCATGCCTATTTCTTCGGTGACTCCATCCAGCCACCTCATTCTCTGTCACCCCCTTCTTCTTCTGCCCTCAATGTTTCCCATAATTAAGCTCTTCTCCAGGGAGTCCTTCCATCTCATGAGGTGATCAAAGTATTTGAGTTTCATCTTCAGGATCTGGCCTTCTAAAGAGCAGTCAGGATTGATCTCCTCTAGGACATTCCAGTTGGATCCCCTTGCAGTCCAAGGGACTCGCAGGAGTCTTCTCCAGCACCAGAGTTCAAAGGCCTCCATTCTTTAGTGCTCAGGCTTCCTTATAGTCCAACTTTCACAGCCATCCATTGCAAGTGGGAAATCCATAGCCTTGACTATACCCCCTTTTGTTGGCAAGGTGATGTCTCTGCTTTGAAATTTGAAACACCCTTACACATTCCAGGCAGTTTCCCGCATGAAAAACACAATTTTTTCCCCTTGTTTTTGCCCTTCCCAGCCCCCAGGAGCACTTTGCAGGCCTCCCAAATGTTCTGCAGGTCCATTTTTGTGAAGAGGGCAGACTTTTGGGAGGCCAATAATGCTGCATTCAGTGTATAAGACACATCCAGATTTTTCACCCTCTTTTCTGGGGAGAAAAGGCGTGTCTTATACTCAGAAAAATACAGGTAGTTCATTAGCTCTTAGGACTCCTAGTAAGAACACATGATTGCTCCTTAAATCTTTATTTTGTTTTATGTGAAAAATGTCACCCCTAACCCTTCTTTTTATTACATTAGCCATAAACAATTCCTGCAACTATTCTTTTTAGATTTTAGCCTCCAGATGCTCATCATCTTATTGCTCTTCTCTGCCCTCTTTCCAAAGCCTCAATACCTTCTTTTATAATGTGGTCACCAAAACTAGTTGCATCATTGCAGGTGTGATCTTCCAAAGGATTTAAAAAGTGACACTTTATGTAATCTTGATTCTATCACTCTGTTAATGCAGCCTAGGATTGTCCTGGCTTTTAAACAGACTGATGAACTTGGCCTTTTTCATTTTTCTGAAAGAAAACTCTGTGATATCTATAGCGAAAGAGTCCTTCCTGAAGCTCCCAGTAGACAGTGATCAATCCTGATTGCCTAATCCAGGACGCGGGACTCCATCATGTTGAAGAGTGAAGAAATGGGTTTTTGCTTGGCTTCAGATTCACTTCCTCTCACTGTGTCTCTTGCACAGTAATAGACTCCTGTGTCTTCGGTTTTGAGGGTGTTCATTTGCAGATACAGCTGGCTTTTGGCATTGTCCCTGGAGATGGTGAAGCGGCCCTTGACTTTGTCAGAGTAGTAAGTGCTAGAACCAGTGTCTATGTATGCCACCCATTCCAGTCCTTTCCCTTGGGCCTGTCTCACCCAACCCATCCAGGAGCTGCTGAAGGTGAATCCTGAGGCTTGGCAGGAGAGACGGAGGGACTCCCCGGGTCTTCTCACATCCCCTCCAGACTCCACCAACTGGACTTGAGATTGGACTCCTGAAAAGAAAGGAGCTTTTTAAATAGATCTCTTGTATGCAAGAGCAGAACATTAAATAATATACATAGTGGCAATAATTACCTTTGAGGACTACAAGTATGGAGAGAAGGTTTAGCCACATTTTTGCTCCCCGTAATGAACAGATGAAATTGATAGAAGAGGATTCTGGAAATAGCGCAAGGTTTATGTTGGTGGGTGTTGTCTTAAAAGTAAATTGGGCTACTTTAAAGGGGAAATTGTGTCTCAATTTGCATATCTGTTGGGATAAAAGAGTCACAAGGGGCCTTGATTAACCCTTAGCCACAGACATACTATTCCGACTACGCTATTACAGACAGAATAGCTGCATAGTCCATTAATTGGACAACAATATTGTAAACTATAGCCTTGACTAGATACACTTTTGTTGGCAGGGTGATGTCTCTGCATGGAAATTTGAAATCCCCTTAAACATTCCAGGCAGTTTCCCTCCTGAAAAACACCAACAATTTTATTAAAATCCTCAGTTTTGTGGTTTAGACCAAAGGGCCCCTGAGATGTGAAAGTCTCTATAGAGAACATTCAGTAAACTATGACAAAAAATAAAATAAAAAATGGTCATATTTTCAGAATGAAGCAATATCTCAAAATGCTTGTTTTATTCTCTACCCCACCCCCATAGGCCATGGAGTTTGGTGTGACAACATTGCCCCCTGGTGTCCAAAGTGAGGAGAGGACACAATCTTCCAAATTCTCTGAGGAGATTCTTTAGGTCCAGATGCTTCCTCAATATCTGTGTGGCAGTTTGGATATTTAGAAAGATCATCCTCATGTTTCATTTCCTATATTATGCCAGGATACTCAGGGCTGCCTTAATTCAGGGGCCTGATAGGCTGTTGCCTGTGGCCCCACAAGCATAGGGGCCCCATACTAATCTGTGTAGGTTAACCCTTCGATGCATCTTGTATCATATAAGTACATCAACTCTATGGCTTACTGATTATTATTGTGTTTTTCAAGCATCGTGTATTGTTCGAATGTTTATTATGTCAATTAATGTTTATGGCCAGCATATATTTAATGTTTCAACAGCGATTTTGTTGAAAGTGCCAAAAAAATAAATATATGTTTAATTTGAGGGTGGCTCAGTGGCTAAGACACTGGGCTTGTCAATCAGAAAGCTTTGGAGTTTGGTGGTTCGGGGGGGTCATAATACTGTTAAGACATCCCTGCTAAATGGATAGGAAAGCATTTGGGAAAG